>NW_027282005.1:0-77500 GCF_046629955.1 Centroberyx affinis
GGGAGGCTGCCAGCACAACTCCATAGCAGCCTTCTCCAAAACAACTGAAGTCAGTGGGGACCAGTTCTTCAGAGTTCCAAAAAGACCTACAGTATATTTACACCATCATTTAGTGCAAATCTGAACTACAGCTGACTGATTTGCAACAATAGGTCTTTCTATTCACAGTGTGATTTTGTTTTGGAACTCTAAAGAACAGGTCCCCATTGACTTCAGTTGTTTTGGAGAAGGCTGCTACCAAGTTGTGCTGGCAACCTCCCTGTGTGTTATATGGACTAACACATTTCACCTGTTTCATTTGGCATGAGGGTGAGTAGATGACAGAATTTCCATTTTTGGGTGAACTATTCTTTTAAAAGGAAAAATCCACCTGCTGTTATTCTTACACTTAGCAGGCATCAGTCTGTGATGTTCAACGGATTCCAGGAGTTATTTTGTGACGAAGTTTTGTACTTATCCTTTTTTTGGTGTACCCACTTCCCCTCAAATCCATTTCTACTTCAGTTAGTGATTTCCTACGTTTCCCAGGATGCCTTTCGACAGTGTCAACTTGTTGTTTTCACTCAAAGGTGGGCATACGGGCATAGAAATATAGCTAGCTAGCGTCTATGACGGCGGTGGAAAATGGCGGCTCTAGAAAGAAGCCCTCGCTCTTTGATTGTGAGGGACTGACACCAAAACCTGACGTTTACTGCTGACGTTTTAATTTTCTTGTTATCAAACTCCATTTTAGCTGCTGGAAATATCTTAACGTGACGTCACCTCGTCTACATTTTGCCAGTTATCCACGGGAATAAGAAAAATACGCCACCAAACAACAAAATGGGCCCAGAAATTGAACAGTGTTCAAGTGCTTTAGGATAGATTTTTCCTTTCAAGTACACATGCATGAGACAAAACCCTCTTCAAACACCTTTTATTCCAGTGGCTAACTGCGGGTGTAACACATTAATGAAAGGATAGAGTTTTGGGAGTTGTGGCTGGTTATGATAGCATCACTGTAACAGGCCACGTTAATGCTAGACTTTCTGCAGAGAAATGGGGTGAGTAGGTGCCATACTGCTGTATATACACAAAACACAAAGAACAGAACATACATTCATTCGAACATGAAAACAACCCATGAAGGTAAATGACTTGCACACAAATCGCATCGGAACAGCTTGAAGCATTATCGGTAATCCTCTCCACACACAAACACAGATGTTAAAGGAAATACATGTTAAGATAATTAATAACATCAGAGCTCCTTGTATGAACAATAACATTCGTATTGAGATGAATCGAAGAAATCAATCCTCTGCCTTACCTATGTTGCACCTACCCATAAAGATTCTGGAGGGGGGTCGGGGTGGGGTTGGATGGTTGGGGTGGGTTACAAACAAAATGCGACTTGGCAAGAACAAAACAAATAGATCAAAACTAAAACTGTTAATTCAAAAGTTAATTCAAAATCATAACCCAGAACAATTACCACTTGCTGCTCCCCCTCACACACCCACCACAAAACATAAGTCAAAAATATTCAAACAGGAAAACATATATGTACAGCTCATATGCTGGTTAAATAATATATGGGTTACATAGTCAAACATGTTTGGCCTAACAGATACAAACAAATAAACCAAAGATGATAGGCAATTTACCAAGATTTTAATTCACAAAAATGATTATCCATTCCATTAATAATGAATCACAAGCTTGTCTTGCAGTTGGCTTTCCAGGGGGGAAAGTCATGAGTGATTTCTAAATGTATTACAGTAAAAAAGTGCTCAAAACAAAAAGATATGTATGACTTTTTGCAAGGTACAAATGCCAGGTTCCACTGTGGTGGCCATCTGAACCTGTTTTTCCCCAGTATTCTCCACACTGTTTTCTAGACTCGGAACTATATCAAGTATGTCAGCTTACAGTGGGCTTGTTACTCACAGCAAACAAATATTGAAGAATTAGGATTTTCCTTACCCAAAGACAATGAAGACAATTTTAGACAGACCACAGAAATGTGCCGATATTCTAAAATGCTAATATGCAAGCAGTTACTGTCTGTGGTAGAAGAAAGCAAACAGAATTAAACGCTTAAACTGACATTTTCAAGCGACAGGAAAAAAAAAAAAAGGTTTTCAAGGTGCTTTGCAAAGACAACCTTTATCAACAAAAGCAAAAGGTTTCAGTACATGTAAATTTGCCATTTTCATTTTAGCACTTACTATTGCTTTGGAGGATATACAAGCAACACTACAGAGGGCAGATTACCATCTCTATATTGTAGCTTTCAAGTTTCCCTTTGAAACCTGGAACATGAAATTGCAATCTTTTGGAACATTCTCCTGTTTCTTCCCAATCACGTCGTCCAAATCAAGACATTGAAAATAGAGTGCATATGTAATCTTGGGGGGCGGGGGGTTATTTTACCCATCATTTCTTTTTCATGTAAAAATGCAATCCTGTTCCTTTGCATGCTGCTCAATATATAATGGAGTAATCAACTGAGACTTGTGAATCAAACATTGGACCCTAACTATTTCACCGATATTTAAAATGGACCACTGAAATCCCCCAAAAAATCCAACAACCTCAAAAAAACCCAAACTGGACCTAATTTTGCTGTGAGCCGCAAACCCAAAGCGTGACCTCCTCTTGTTTCTCCTTTCTAGCCCTATTTAGTGGAGCGCCTCCACACAGATCTGCTCCTCCGTAATGTCATCCAAGAGTTGCACCTCCACAGGGCTGCATATGTCACTGTCATAGACCTCTGTCCCCATCAGGGCCTCCTCCTCCAGAGCTTCTCCTTTGGCCTTAAAGCCGTGTTGCTCTGAGGGAGAGGTGCTCTCCACTGACTCCAGGTCCTCGATGCCCGCCCGGTAGTGGATCATTAGCAGAGTGAGGGCCTGGAGTCTCTCCCCAGACTTGGCCAAGGCAGCGGTAATGAGGGCCTTGCGGCGGGGGTCCCCGGCCTCCCTCTCCTCCAGCATCAGGGAGTTATTGTGCTCCAGCTCCTGGTCGATCTCCTGCTGCAGCTTGTCGAGCATCAGCTCCAGCTTTTGGGAGCGCTCGTCCGTGGGCAGCCCCCGGTACAGGTCGCGGCCGATCTCCTTCACGGCGATGAACACGCTGTCGTCCAGACCGCCTTCCTTGCGCACCAGCTTGCTGCTGCCGCTGCTGCCGGCGGGCTGCTTGGAGGGGCTGGCGCCACTGGTGTAGGTCTCGGTATCGCTGCTCTCATTGTCCGAAGTGTTGGGGGTATGCTTGGGCGAGGGCTCCACCGTTCCGGGCACCGCGTCGACCACCTGCTCGACCAGCCGGGTCTTGGGCACCTGGCGCAGGTTGAGCAGCCGGGAGCTGGTGTTGATGATGTGGCGGGTCAGGCCTGTGGTGGCCCGGTTAATGGTGGATTTGGCCTCGGGGTCGGCTCCGCGACGTTCGGTGGCCGCCACGCACAAGGGGTTTTCGGAGAGGCACTTGTCCTGGCATTTCTTGTGGCAGACGTAGGCGCAGATCATGCACTGAGAGGCTGCCTTGGTCCACACCTTCTTCTTGCAGTATTCACACCAGGTGGGGTTCTGGAACTGGGTGTCCTGGAAGTTGTGGCGAACCTCCACCAGCTGCATGGCACCGTAGGCCAAGTCGTCACGCGGCGCTGAGGGAACGTGCTCTCTCTCCCTCTCCCTCAGATCCTCGTCATGGAGACTACCCTCTCGCTCCCTTTCCATCAGTCCCGGATGCTCTGGCTCACCTTCCGCCAGGTAACAGAAGTTCAGAGTGACATCGCCATAGCACAGCTTCTCGTTGAAGCCTTTGTGGGTGCTCAAGCTGCGTAGAGCAGTGCGGCTGACATTAGCTCTGGGCTCTGGAGCCCCCAGCCTAAAGGTGCTCTGGTACTCCGCTGAAGATGTGGCCATACATTCTAGGGCCACATGCTCCAGTTGGAGGCTGACGTGACCCAGGCACAACAAACTGCCCAGCTTAAAGGGGTCTTTGCACCACAGGGCCACGTTAAGGTACTTTTGGTTGCTCTCCACCTCAAACACCACAGAGGCCTTGGCCCAGCGTGCCGTCTGGTTACGGAACATGGTCTCCGAGGATTCCCAGAGGGTGTGGTCCTCCAGACTGTCTCGTGTGCTGCAGGAGCTCTCTGAAGCTTTGTCTTTAGCCTGGTCAGCCTTGCCACTGCTGGGCACAGCGGAGGGGACTGGCAGCTCATCACAGGACTCTGCCGGCTTTATAGACGGCTTTGGCTCAGGCTGTTTGACAGGTGTCTTATCAGCACTGGCCTTGTCCCCGTTGGCTCCAGTGAGAGGAGCCTTTTCCGGGGATTTCTCAGAAGCAGCGACAGTGGTGGTAGTGGTGGTAGTAGAAACAGAAGGATAAGTAATCGTGACAGGATCAGCGCCTTCCAGAAGACTGGTTTCAGAGGAGGCTGATGTCAACTTTATTTGAGGTCTCGGGGGCACAGGGGGACGGGAGGGAGGAGGTGGGGGAGGGATGGTGGGGCGCTGCAGACCCTCCCCTGGATCACTGCTCTTATGTGGTGAGGGCTTTGGTGAGTCTTTGGACTGGGGCTTGAGAGGCGACTGAAGGCCGACCAGGTTTAATTTGCGGTTGAGGATGGGCGATATGGTGCCAAGGGGCTTAGAGGCCAGGTTGGCCACAGTCCTTTTGGGGCTTTGGTTTACTGTTAGTAAGAAATCCTCCTTGGTCTCAGTAGTGTTGGTGCTACTGATGCTAGGGCCACTAGTCTGGCCAGGTTTGGAGTCCACAATCAACTCTTCAAACTCAGAGTCCATGTCTTTGCTGTCAGATATGTCAGAAAGCGTGGTGATGGGTGCTGGGTCTTCCTCATAACCCCCCGGCTGGGAAATAAAACCGGGCTCTTCTAGCTGCCCAAGCCCCTCCTGGAGGGGTCCCAGGCCTCCTATGGAGGGAGTCTGGTGGCGCACCGGTCTCTCATACAGTACCACCACCCTGTCTCCCGCCTGCTTCAGCAGTTTGGGCACTTGAACGGAAGATGTCACTTTGACACCTGTCAAGAGAGACAAGAATAGGAGATGAGTTTTCAATAAGCAGACAACTGATTTACATTTTTTTTTTTTAATCATGGAATATCTTGCCTACCTCATCAAGCACAGTTTATAAATTTACGGTTTATACAATATTAAATAACGGATATGTAATTATATAGATCCTGGTTCCCTGGTCATAAGAATTGAGGCCTTAAAATTATCCTGCAATGAAGAAATTCTCGCACGCTGCTCTTGCAGTGTACACAATTGTTTTATTTGGGTCACATTTCAGTCCATCAGAGTATGGAAATCTTTTGGAAATGACAACGAATCTACTATAAATACTTTAAGCACCTCCCTCAGCTGAGAGCACTGACCTAAGGGGTAAGGGGCAAGAGGATGAAGTCTAATCTATTCTCATTCTCTTCCCATAAACAACATTATATAAACCCACCAAAATTAGCAAATAAACAGTCTATGGGGGCCATGAACAGAAACATGAAATAGAAAGATTTACATATAAATTGTCTTAAATAATCCACTATATGAAAGGTTATACAAATTAGTTTTACAAAATCTTCTGGAATCACTAAATAAATACAAACACAAACATAGATTGCCAAAGAATGCAAACATTGTTCATGACATGAATTTCATTTAAAGGGCATCCACGTAATATGGGTCTGAATTATCACGCTTTGAGCATTAGATGCCATAGGATCTCATCATTTAACCCCTTAGGTGACAAGAGTCTGTAGAGTAAAAATTCTCGAAAAAACTGTCCTCTTGTTCAAAATAGCCACAGTATCACCACCTTGATCAGGAAGTTTTCACTTTTCAATACCACAGAACCTTAATGAGATGTCATGTTTGAAGTCATTAAAATGGGTAATCCCTGTCATTTGTCCTGGTTGAACTTTTATGTTCACTTATTAGAGCTTATATATTCAATTATCGGTTTCAGAGCTCTTCATGCTTTCCCAACATACATCAAACCACATGGACATTTGATCATGTAGCATAATTAGTGGAACACATAATAAAACCACAGGTAGGATAGGAACATTTTCCTGGATTCCTTTTCAAAAAAAGGTCTGTACGGTAGAGCTGCAACGATTAATCGATTAATCGATTAGTTGTCAACTATTAAATTAATCGCCAACTATTTTGATAATCGATTAATTGTTTTGAGTAATTTTTTAAGAAAAATAAGTCAAAATTCTCTGATTCCAGCTTCTTAAATGTGAATATTTTCTGGTTTCTTTACTCCTCTATGACAGTAAACTGAATATCTTTGGGTTGTGGACAAAACAAGGCATTTGAGGACGTCATCTTGGGCTTTGGGAAACAATGATCAACATTTTTCACCATTTTCTGACATTTTATAGACCAAACAACTAATCGATTAATCAAGAAAATAATCGTCAGATTAATCGACAATGAAAATAATCGATAGTTGCAGCCCTACTGTACGGACCAAAACGTTAATCGAACGTTAAATAAAAGAACCTGCACAAAGAAGACTGGATGTGCAAGTTATCCTATTTTTCGTCTCCAAGCCTTAAAATTCTATCATATACATACTGTATATCAGAGGTTGAAACCTATCTGCACCGGTCACAAGCAACAACCCCACTAACACAAAGATCACAACATTCTGCTGATTAACAGCGGGTGAAATTGTGGTACAATTTCTCAGGAACTGAGTGGCATCTTTCGGGTAAAGGTTAAGAGAGCCAGGCCTTTTCATTCTTGGCCTTCCCTCAAAGGAGGTGACTCTAACCCATTTACAGTTCAAACTATGTGACAAATTACTATTATTGGCCAGAAAATGTATTTTGATTAACTGGACCAAGGATAAGCCACCTACTGCCCCATTGTGGTACAGGGAGATATTCAGGGTCTTCCCTCACGAAAGAATTAGTGCAGTTCTGAAGGGTAATGAGAGGTCCTTTACTGAAATGTGGTCTCCTTTGCTTGACTACTTACCTGTGGAATTGACTCTGTTAGTGCTGAGGGGCCAATACTCCTTGCAATGGCCACACCCATCCAGAATAAACTCATAACTGTCTTTCTCTTCTATCTCGTTGCTTAAATACTGCTCTGTTTAGTGTTTTAACTCAACTTAATTCTACTTAATGTATCACTGTGTACTATTGTGAAATGTTAAAGCTGATATGACTATTATATATGGCTACACTAATCAGCGATGTGTCTGTATGAAGGACAATATGGAGGAAAGCTTCTGTGTGTAATGCCAAGGTGAGGGAGGGGGGCGGTCAGCTGGGAGATTTCTCTGTTGAGAATGGATGGATGGCACTGTTTGATTTTGATTTTTTATGATGGCAAACTGTATAACTCTCGTTTCGGTTGAAAAAATAAAATTCAGTGGGTGAAATGACACGTCTCTGACCTCCGATGGCGATGAGGCGGTCGCCCCTCTGCAGGTCTGCCAAGGCTGCGGGGAGTTGGGGGTGACCGTCTCGATGCTGACGTGAACCGCGTCCCCCTCGCTGGCGGGAACATGCCGGAACGTCATCCCCACGCTGCCACACGGCCCCTTGATAACCTCCGTCTGAAACACACACGGGAAAAGGAGAAAACGCCAATGAAAACTGAAACTGACGGGGATTCATTTCACTGGTTATAAAACGCATAGTATATGTTATCAATTGTTATCTACCACAAATAAAAGAAAGACGTACTTCGATAATCTCAATTGTGATAGAATTCCACACAGTCGGCCGTTTTTTTCTCCCCTTTTTTTTTAGGGCTGAACAATTCATCGAAATTTTATCGAAATCGCAATATGGCCTACTGCAATTTTCAAATCGCAGGAGGCGCAATATTTGTTAAAGGTGAAATGTGTCAAAATAGCATTTTAATTAATATTGTGGTGCTGCAGAGATGTCCTGGCCTACACATCATATTCTACAGACTTAAGAAAACATCTTTGTTTGGTACAGATCCCCTCAAAAATCACACCATAATCATTTTAATACGTTTTTAATTGAAAATGAGAATAATAATGTAAAAATGATCACTCCCTCTATCGCAATTGCAAAATCAGTCAAAATAATTGCAATTAGATATTTTTTCAAAAACATTCAGCTCTAATTCTTTTTTATTTCTTCTAAATTGCATCAAATTTCTGGGCTAGTATTATTATTTCTAGCCTAGAAATTTGATCTTACAAGCGTAAACAATGGCTATGGAATACAGAACACAGGCTATGGAATACAGAACCCACTTGAAATAAAAATTGAAACACATTTTTCACTACAACTATGATTATTTATTTTGGTCATAAAAATTGTCAAATTTAAAGATATTGAATATCAGAACACCTACTACTTGTATTATTAACATTGTTTTGGTATGAAAAACGTCACGTTTGAAGATACTGAATATCAGAATCAGAATCAGCTTTATTGGCCAAGTATGTACACATACAAGGAATTTGACTCCGGTTTTTCGTTGCTCTCAATGTACTTACACAGAATAAATATACAGCTAAAAACAAGGACAACAAGATGAACAGAGGTAAACCTAAACATTTAACTACTATGTACAAATATGCATATATATAAAAAAGTATATACAGTACTGTGCAAAAGTCTTAGGCACCCTAGATTTTTTATATACATTTCTTAGAAGTCTTTGATGTTTATTTTTTTTCTGCATTGGTGTGTCAGCAGACTACTGTTCATTGTAAATTTTTGATATTCAGAAACTTTTCATTTTATGTAAACAACCTGAGGACAATAGTGCAATCAATATGGTGAAAAAGTTTGAATATTGGCATAAAACATCATCTATCGTAAGCTGCGCTTCAAAAAATATCGGTATGAAAGAACCCCGTATCAGCCCAACCCCATTTAAAACTTCGCAAAAAGTGCGGGGACTCTGTCGGAGAGACGTGATGAGACTGACATCTGCCTACACACTCCATGTTTTAATGAGAGACTAAAACCAATACAGTATGTGGCAATTGCGCGGGGAAAAAAGGGAGATCTACAATTAAAGCCAATTTTCCACCCCTGGAGTTTACCAGCTGCTTCAATAACTGTCACGGCACACTGGACCCGAGTCACGTATCCCAAAAACACACCTGTTGTGACGCGGTGAGGTGACCTGCTTTGTGTCAAAACCCGACAGCAAACGAGACACGCGCCAGTCGCCGTGACGATCGTCGGCGTACGCAAGCCGAACGCGGCGGGATCTTGACTGGGATGGAGAGAGGGGGATGAGGAGAAGGAGGAGGAGGAGGGGGAGGAGGAGAAAAACAAAGAGGAACGAAGACGGCGGAGGCGGCCCCGGGTCTCGGAGAGGAGAGGAAGCGAGATCGAGACGATGTGGGGGGGGGGGGGGGGGGGGGGGGGGGGGGGAGAGACTGAGACTGAGACGAACGACTGTAATTTCCCCTGCTGTCATTTGTTACGGTTCTGGTGGAGGGCAGTGATTGAGTTAGGGGCCGGCCATGAATAAGCAGATGATCTATATGAGCTGGCAAGTGGGGGGGGGGGCGGGGGGGTGTGGATCACTGGAGGCTGAGGGATGGCCCTGATCCAGTCTCATGATAGCCTAGAGTTAAAGTTGAAGGAAAATAAAGAAACCGAGCTTCATCCACAATGAACTATAATGGATGTTTTCATTTAATTTGTTTCAGGTTTGATTGAAGAAATAACTAAATAAAAATAAAATTGACTGACACCGCTGCTGTATTAATGTTGCCAGCTTAAAGTAAATCTGAAACAGAGAAAGCATGAAAGAAATTTCATTAACTTTAAAACACAAGAAACTGGGTCTAAGGTCTTTTTCTACAGAGTCTCTGCAGGCTTCAGAACGCCAAAATTTAAGACTTTTTAAGACCTTTTTAATGCTGCCTGGAATTGAATTTGAGACCGAACTATAAACCACAATAAAAGAAACAAAGCTGACAAAAAACAGCCTATTTCTGTTTGAACGTAGCTAAATGAATATTGTGAAACCATAAATGGGCTGAATAAGAAAAAGGACACCAGGAAATTCATTGCTAGGGGACATGAAGTCCAATTGTGTTCTGTATTGATCCAAGTGTGTGGACATACAAAGAAACCTGTCATCGCACGGTGAAAAAAATAAGACTTCTAATAACTGTGGACTAATCGAGACATTGTAATACTTTCTGTGGCCTTACTTTTAGTCCATTTAAAGAAATAGTCTAAAGAACAGGTCCCTACTGACTTCAGTTGTTTTGGAGAAGGCTGCTATGGAGTTGTGCTGGCAGCCTCCCTGTGTGTTATATGGACAAACTTCACCTGTGTTTCAACTGGCATGAGGGGGGAGGAGATGATGACAGAACTTTCATTTTTGGGTGAACTATTCCTTTAAGAGCTTGTGGCTAGCCCAGGGACACTGTCTTATCATTTATGAGTTGACTTGCTCATCTGAGACTGGTGTGTGGCTCCGGGCTTAACCTGATCTGGCCATGTTGCAGCCCCTCCTGGAAGACCATAACAACATTGGAGAGGCAACAGGTGGCTGTGGGGAGACTGTGGAGTCTGAAGGCCTGTCCAGGCTTTACATCGCACACTGCCAATTACTGTGTGTGCAGGTAGAGTATGTCTGGAAATATTCTGTATCCTTAGTTGCCACGCAGCAGTCTGTCTAAAACAACAGAAGTGTACCTATCCTTTGATATGGGTTTTTGAAAGCTAACACCGATATTTTGTGCAGATATTGAATATCTTTAAATTTGACAATTTCCACGCCACAAATTCAAAGAATTCAGTATTTCCACACAGAATTTAATTCTTGTCAGGGTGGAGAAGCCTCTGAAACAGCATTTAGAGCATCATGGGACACTAAAACTCTCCACTGAAACCACTCAGTGGTTGGGAAACTCTAGGATACATTACTGCCTTTAAATGAAGAAAAAAAACAAAAACTTATTGAACAATTACATGAAGAAATTTAATGTGCAAAGAAAATGAAATCAAATTGCAGGTTTTCCAGGCTGTATTTATGTAGCTCTGGTCAGGGAGGAACCTCAGAGTCGGACCAGTCACTGGCTGATATCTGAGATTTAATAAAAGGCCAATATTGGCCAGATATGTTGTCTAACCCTACTCTATATGTTAAAAGATTAACAGTTAACCTGGCCGAGTTGATCTTCATTATTAATTTTGTTTTGTCATAGTATCATCACGAGAAAAACATCTTGACCAGGGTCCCACCACAGCCTTGATGTAAAATGACATGACTTTTCCTTGACTGTCCAAAACCAATACAGACCCCTTACATCAGTGATTCTCAACCTTTTTCATATCAAGGACCCCTAATTTAGTCCACATTAGAGCCACGGACCCCCATTTGATGAGATTTTGCCTCTCAGACCCAAATCTGAGAATATCTTATTTGTCCAGAATTCCCATCTGTATTGTAGGTAGAGGGATAACAGTGAAACAAATCATTCTTCTACATTCTCTAATTGAGTTAACTTCTTGTAAATGAAATTATGCTGATTCATTCAATTTTCCGGGGACCCCCTGGAACCCCCTGAAGGACTACCAGTGGTCCCCGGACCCCATGTTGAGAACCACTGCCTTACATGACATGAAAATGTTTTTCCCTTTCCGTTTGCCAATGCTGGTTTCCACTCCAATTGGGCTGAAAACCATCTGATGCAATGAATGTGTGAAACAAGTTGGATAATACATGCTGCTACAGTATATTCCTGTGAAGTTCTCTGATATTCCCCGACTTCCCCAGAGAATTTACCAAATTCCCTGACATTCCAGGATATTCCAGAAATTCCAGGACCAGTGGGAATCCTGATTAACTGTTATAGATGTGAGGAACAGCCTTTCAACCAAGCTCAAGGAGTATGGCGGCAGGATTGCAGAGGGAAAAAATAAAACACACAAAAATAGGGCATGTCTACTTCCATAGGATAAAATTCCATTTCCTTTAAATATCCTCTTTGAGTTGGAGGAAGAAGCAATATACTATGATCTAAATCTAGGACCTTTTATATGATAATCGCTGCTTTTGAACGTGGCTATGTCCACATGTCAGTGTCAACGTCTAATATCAAATCAAACTGGAACTGTAAGTGCAGGAAATACACTCTACAGTCTGATCACATATCAAATACTGAGTACAGTATAGTGGCTATAAAATGGATTCATCCCCCTGACTTTCTGCAAAATGTATTATTATCCCCTTATTTGGGGATTTTTGGTCTACAATCTATGTCAAAAGTCAAAGTGGGAATTCAAGAAAGTTGTGTTAAAGAATAAACGTCCAATTACAGAAAAGATTGTGATTTAGTTTAAAAACACTTCTGTCTTTCTCTGTTACCTTTCTGTATCTTGTACTGTCTTAGTTATAATGGCATGGCTTTATTGCGACTAAAACGTTAAGTTATGAATTTATTACAGGGAAAGAAAAAAAAGTATATATTTTATCTGCTTTTTTGTTTCCTGTTTTATTTACTTACCTGTCTATCAATGCCCTGGTATATATGTGTATATGTACACCTGCAAACCTTGTGGAAAATTACATTAAAATTAAATTTTAATTAATTAATTAATTAATTTAATAAAAATAAAAAAATTATAATAATTTCCTCTTTCCAAAACAAAGCAATAAAGCCTTAGAAAGTAGGCATACTTTTTTTTAATACAATATGAATACCACTATATTATAAATATTTTTCCAGGTATGCTTTATGTCATGGCTGGACATTTCACGATTGGGCAGAAGAAAATTACCAAAAAAAAAATGTCCTACTTTTCTAACACCTGGAGTTTTTAATATATTTTCTTTTCAAAATTGCTTAAACTTTACCTTGCTTGCTGTTGAACACCTGTGTTACTTCTAAATGACATTAGATTTCACTTCCTGGGTTTTCAAAGAAAAAACGTAACTATCATCCCTCCGTCACTGTATATAAAAGTATGAGGATGCACTATTGAGTAGCTTATTTCTTCATTGATTTCCATAGTGAAATTATTAGAAGAGAATGTGTGCTGATAATGGTAGACTTCCTACCAAGAGAGGTAAAATTAGCAATTGTGAAAAGAAAATGTATTCAAAATATCTTACTTTTACCTAAAGAGGATGAATAAAAATATTGTATACGTTACAAAATATTTTTCCCAGTGACACACAACTAAAGTAAAGGGGGTGAATACTTTTGCAAACTAAATTTTTCTGTTATTGGAATTTCAAATAGATTTCTTGAATTTCTTGAATCTGTGATATAAAAAAGTACTTAGTGTAGATTTTAGACCAAGAATCCCAACTAAATGTTATTTTGAACAAATTTTGTAGAACAAGAAAATGTCAAGGGGGCTGAATACTGTTGGACTGGAAAATTTTCAGTTGTGATGGTGCAATGGCTATTACAAGGAAATAAAATGGAAACATATAAATAGGGCTGGACAATAATTCAATATTATCGTTTATCGTCTTTCAGTGGAATCATATCGTGATGATATGAAGATATTTTAATATTGTGACACATTTCTGCTGTCTAAATTGATGATGACAAGCAAATTTTACTTAAAAACTCTCATAAAATGAGGTATGGTAGGAATATTATTTGAAAATTTCAGTTTTGTTTGGCACACCTAACATTACGATTCGGTTCAATGAGATGAACATTAATTTGATTATTTAACGTGATTTTGCATACATGAACCATATCGTGATATGTATAGATATCGAGAAAAATCCTTACGATTATCATGATATTGATTTCAACCATATCGCCCAGCCCTACATATAAATTCTACTCTATTTTAATCTAGCTTCAATATTGTACATTCTTAAGTCTAAAAAGCCAAAATACTCCTATACCATTATGTGACACGTGACATTAACATGTTACTAGTCTGTGAAATCATTGCCATATAAACCAGGAAATCTGCTGTTGAATTTCAGTCATTTAACATTACATGGAACTGCTCATCCAGTCCGTCTCAGAGGGTTATCACACAGAGACACCTTATATGGCTCTATGTCATTGTCTGTGTCCCGTGTTCAGAAAAAAAAAAAAAGAAAAATCATATACTGGTGGAAAAGATTCATCCTGTCATGCACAGAAACGGCGGTGCGGAGCAGCAATTACGGGCGATTTGCAAGGATGAGCGCCTGCTAAAGGGCAATTACAGTGGAGGTGGGAGGAGGAGGAGGAGGAGCGACGGGGGGGCCAGCGTGGGACTGAGCCTGGCCGGTAATGACGGCAGCCAGGTAAACGGCTTCTATAGATCAGCATGTGTGAAGAAGGAAAAAAAATTCAATCTGTGGTAACCCGGCATTACAGACACATTAAAAAGCCTCAATGGCATCACTGCCTCCAAAATATTTTTTTTGTCTCACGTGCCAAGAACTTATATATACCTGTGGCACATTCCTCTAAAGAATCATTTTATTGGCCCTAAATAAACAATATACATTTTTCATAGAAATACAGTACTGTGCAAAAGTTTTAGGCGTATGTCAAAGAAATCCATAAAGTGAAGATGCTTTCAAAAGTAATGAAATGAAAAGTTTCTGAATATCAAAAATTTACAATAAACCAGCAGTCTACTGACACACTAATGCAGAAAACAAATAAACATCTAAGATTCTAAGAAATTTATATAAAAAATTTAGGGTGCCTAAGACTTTTGCACAGTGCTGTATGTCACCCTACAATCATTTTAATTTTTTGTGTAAAGACTCTGCTGGGTGAAACATTCAATAGAGACAAGATCAGAATTTGAGTTTTAATTGAATAATTAATTAATAAAAGAATAATTTGGTAACACTTTAGATTAGGGAACACATTAACTATTAATAAGTTGCTTATTAACATGCATATTAGTAGTGTACTGGTTCATTATTAGTCATTACAAACCACTTATTAGCACCTTATTCTGCACTATTGTATTCTACAAGTATACCTCATTAACTATGAGTTTTCCCTCAATCGCCTCCTAATTAGTGCTCATAACAGTCAGTAAGGAAGTTGTTGCACATGAATTGGGCTTTTAGTCTGCTTTGCTCAGTATGAGGCTTATAAGGTGCTAGTATCACATATTATTGATAGAAATTATGAAACTATTGAGGGAAAACCCATAGTTAATAGTTAATATGTGTTCCCTAATCTAAAGTGTTACCAATCATTTTATTGGCCTAAATAATTACTGTACATTTTTCATAAAAATATATGTCACCCAACCTGTTTTCAATTCTATTTTGTGTACAGACTCAGGTACTGTGTGAAATATTCAATAGAGACAAGATCAGAATTTGAGTTTTAACTGAATAATTAATTAATAAAAGAATAATTTGGTAACACTTTAGATTAGGGAACATATATTAACGATTAAACTTGCTTATTAACATGCATATTAGTAGAGTATTGGTTCATTATTAGTCAGGCACTATTGTAATCTACTAGTATAGACCATTAACTACTGTACATATTTCATAGAAATATGTCACCCAACCTGTTTTCATGTTTTCAATTCTATTCTGTGTACAGACTCAGGTGCTGGGTGAAATATTCAATAGAGACAAGATCAGAATTCCCCCCACACACACACACACTCTGTTGAAGTTAGGCCGTTTCACATTTTGATATTGTTACTGAGTGACAGTCATTGAAGCCATTGTGGCAGGGACAGTGGCAGTGTGTGTACACCTGGACCGCTGGCTGCTTCCTGGCCTTCCCGCCTGCGCCCCATTTGCATATGAGAGCGGCGGAGTCCGTTCTTGTGAAGTGCAAATAGTGTCTCTCTCCCACACACAGACACACGCACGGTAACACACTCGCGTAATTATATGCGAGCTGCACACACACACACACACAAATCCACCGATAAGGCCACTGCTCTCCAGCAGGTGCGTACTAAAGAGCGTTGCTTTGACAGATCTCCAACAATGTAACAATGTACAGCTCCCACATCACTCCTGTCTATTTCCAGCCTTTCCATGTTATTTTCCAGACCTTAATAATGCATTCAGTAAGATTTGTACTGCCCCGCAGCACAAGATGAACACAATATATCTGCAGTTTTCAGATGCTGGCTTTAGTTTAGAACAGTGGTTCTCAACGTGGGGTCCGGGGACCACCGTGGGTCCTTGAGGGGCTTCCAGGGGGTCCTCAGCAAACTGATGAAGTGTTAAACTTCAGCATTATTTCATTTACAAGAAGTTAACGCAAATAGAGAATGTAGGAGAGTGACTGTTTTGATCATAGTTTCTCTGTTATCTCTCTACCTACAATACAGATAGTCATGGGATTCTGGACAAAATCATATCTCACAATAAAAATATTCGCAGATTTGGGTCCGAGAGGCAAAATCTCATCAAATGGGGGTCCGTGGCTCTAATGTGGACTAAATTAGGGGTCCTTGATATGAAAAAGGTTGAGAATCACTGGTTTAGAAGGTACAAATCACCTTCAGATGGACTCCAGTACACTTTTAACCCATTCTACTCAGAGAAATATGCTTGTTTACATGAGTTACCATATTTATCACATTTACTATGCTTAAAGAGGCAATAAGATTTTTACTGTCCCACAGCACCAACTGGCCATCATAGAGGCTAATTGCAGGGGTTGATAGGGTTGTTGATCTATACCAATGACTCAGTGATTACTTCAAAACTCAATTCCCAGCCCAACAAAAACTACCCAACATTGGAGTTTTAAGACACTCCCAATCCTCCCCAGACCAGCATTGCATTCTGGTCTATCGGTGGAGAAATTGGTCTCTCTCCTCTTCCACGATGGATCTCTCCCTGTATGATGGTTGAACGTCTCTCGGTGCAAAATGGCGGCTCTAGAAAGAAGCCCTCGCTCTTTCGATTCTGAGGGACTGACGCCAAAACCTGACGTTTACCGCTGAGGTTTTACATCCTGAAACATTTTCTCATATCAAACTCCACTGGAGCTGCTGGAAATACCTGGAGGTGACGTCACTTCATCTGTAGCATTAGTGTTTTAGGGTGGATTTCCCTTAAAACTATGAAGCCACCATGTCAACTATTTGTAACTGGGGTGTTGAGGGGATAATTAAATAATTCCCCTTTAATCACTCTTGCTTGGAGTAATGATCAATATGGAGAAAAGGCAACCTGCATGAGCCTGAAATCCCAAAAAAGCAAATAAAAAAGCAAGATAGAAAGCCTCTCTTCACTTTCTTGATGAAAGTAGCCATTCGGTGGCTTCCCCCCCCCCCCAAATTACGTAGTTTTATTCTTTTATAGTGGAGCTTTCTCTTGGGGCTGAGCTGCAGTGGCTGCAGTAACCTTGTTAAGATTGACTAAGAGAACAAGCAGCTCTTGGTTCCTCGTCTCCGAGCAGAAAAACAAACAACGGACGTAGCAACCGTGAGTCGCCCAGATGTAAATGGAGCAATTCGCCGTCTATTTCAGCGAATCCAGTCTCTCTTTTATCTGCACGGCCACCGAGAACAAATGAAAGGTTAATATGTTCAAATGGCAGCTATCACTGCTTGAAATAGGCGGTTGTTTCCTTTCCCTCTAGGACAGAAAGCTAGACAAGTCTTCCTTTGATCCTGGGAATACAACGCTCACTGTAGTCAACAAGTGAAAAGTAGCTTAGTGCTAGTTTCAAGCTCGCCACCTGTTTTGTCTGTGAAGCTGATCAATACAACAGCTTAACCAAGTATATCAATTGCACATTCAAAATGTCCAATAATTCCCAACATCTAGGCTAAGCAGATGACAAAATCATACAAAGAACAAACCTCTGTATGTATAATGTATGTAAATGTATGCTCTAGAGCAGTGGTTCTCAACCTTTTTCATATCAAGGACCCCTAATTTAGTCCACATTAGAGCCACAGACCCCCATTTGATGAGATTTTGTCTCTCGGACCCAAATGTGAGAATATTTTTATTGTCAGTTACAATTTTGTCCAGAACTCCATGACTGTCTGTATTGTAGGTAGAGAGATAACAGAGTAACTATGATCAGAACAGTCATTCTAACAATTCATCAGTTTGCTGGGGACCCCCTGGAACCCCCTCAAGGACCCCTGGTGGTTCCCGGACCCCACGTTGAGAACCACTGCTCTAGACACTTCCTATGTTCATTAAATGTACAATACCAAAAATGATTGTACATATCCATCAGCACTCCTACACTTTATATTTATAATATTTATTACTCTTATTCTTACTGTCCATATTGCCCATCTTTACTAGCTCTGGAACTGCTGTTAATGTTCTACTACTATGTATATTTTTGTTATTCTTGCCCTTATTTGTGACTCTTTTAAACAATTTTTTAACAATTTAATATTTTATATATTTTTTTTTTTATGCCTACTACGTAGTTGTTGCTTGCCATTGTCCTAAGAATTTCATTGTTCAGAATGACCTTGTGTTATACTGTGCATTTGATAAATAAAAACACTTTGACTAACTCACGACCCAAGGCAACCAGCTTGGCCGCCCTACACCAAACCGCTTACCAGTAAGTGTAATTTCCTTTTAGCGAATGTGGATTTGATCAGATTTACAGACATAAGGACTGGCGCTTTGTCAATAATATGTAGCAACTACGGAGGATACACTTTAAGAAAATGTGTGTGCATTCTGACTTTAAAGGGGCACTAAGTAATTCTTATACTGGACGAATCAATGACTTCTATTGAACTCTACCGGCAACCAACATCAGTTTACAATGGCCTGCAGTCGGCAGAAATAATAAAGTCACATTTTGACGATAGTAAGCTTGCTAATTAGAGCAGAGATCCAACAGAGACGTCTAGTGAAGAGGAAATATACCACAATGCAAAATAGGGCTGCAACTAATGATTTCATTGTCTATTAATCTGTCGATTATTTTCTCGATTAGTTGTTTGGTCTATAAAATGTCAGATATTCAGTTTACTGTCATAGAGGAGGAAAGAAACCAGAAAATATTCACATTTAAGAAGCTGGAGTCAGAGAATTTTGACTTATTTTTCTTAAAAAATTACTCAAACCGATTAATCGATTAGCAAAATAGGTGGCGATTAATTTAATAGTTGACAACTAATCGATGAATCGATTAATCGTTGCAGCTCTAATGCAAAATTCTGTAATAGTAATACTGCTTTGTCACTTTTTCACTTGAGAACGAGGCTTTTTACCCTTCCTAGCTGAAACTGAATTGTGAGTTTTTGTTCCAAAACAGAGTGTGGGTTGGAAAGTGAGTTTTGAAAGGCAGAAATCTCCGCAGCCGGCCAAGTAATTGTTGAGTCATTGGTATTGATCAACATCCCTATCACCCCCCACCCTACCCCACAGATATATTAAGTCCTTTTGCACTATGGGACAGTAAAAAGCGGCTTTTGGCCTTTTAAGCAGAAGCTTTAATAAACATGGTTTATATAATGGTAAAAAAAAAAGCACATCTATTTGGGGAGAATGGGTTATAAGTAGGGCTGAACGATTTTGAAAAAATATCTAATTGCAGTTATTTTGACTGATATTGCGATATGATTTGCGATATTAGAGGGAATGATCATTTTTACATCATTATTCTCATTTTCATTGAAAAACATATTAAAATGATTATGGTGTGATTTTTGCGGGGATCTGTACCAAACAAAGATGTTTTCTTAAGTCTGTAGAATATGATGTGTAGGCCAGGACATCTCTGCAGCACCACAATATTTACTTTAAAATGCTATTTTGACACACATTTCGCCTTTAACAAATATTGCGCCTCCTACGATTTGAAAATTGCAGTATTGCATATTGTGATTTCGCTAAAATTTCGATTAATTGTTCAGCCCTAGTTAAAAGTATACTGGAGTCAATGGGATTAATCACCTGAACGTTATGGGTACATTCCAAAAAGCCAACATGTGAAAAATGCTCGCCATAGAAGCCAGTCTACAGGGAGGAGCCGGCTACCTGAAGGCTGGTCTGGAGGCCCGGCATGGCTGCTGACCTGGGTGGACCTGCATCTCCTGTTGCTTGGCTGAACCTGCCTTGCTCTCCAGCAGGTCTGGGAGGTTGCATGTGAGATGGTGGTGTGTGTGTGTGTGTGTGTGGGGGGGGGGGGGGGGGGGGGGGATCTGCCGGATGCTGGTTGGGGCAGAGCAAATCCTTTTCCCTGTCACTGCGCTGCCCAGTAATCTAATCTAATACCACATGTCAGATCGATTTGTGTATGGTTATAGGGTACAAGTCCCTGCGAGGCAAGTACACAGCAATTCGCTGCCACGTCCAATTAGTAGCCCCATTGAAGGAGGAGGAGGGGGGGGGGTAGATGGCCACTGGCCACTCAGGGGTTTATATGGGTACAGGCCAGGTGGATTAACAACAAGACACATTCCGTACATGTTGTGCGTGATGATTATGGACATCACACACGTATTTTCAGATGTGTAAATCAAAGAAAGATGCTGTTTGCTTTGGGAAGTTTCACACCTGTTTCCATCTAGATTGTATACGATACAGTGGTATTAAAACATTATTTGGATGCTTGAGCAGCATATTCCCTAATCAAAGACAGTGAGTAATAATCTATTTGGTACGGTTGCAGCACGTTCGTGTATCTGGTTGTGTTGTGTGTATCTGGTTGTGTTGTGTGTATTTGGTTGTGTTGTGTGTATTTGGTTGTGTTGTGTGTATCTGGTTGTGTTGTGTGTATTTGGTTGTGTTGTGTGTATTTGGTTGTGTTGTGTGTATTTGGTTGTGTTGTGTGTATTTGGTTGTATTGTGTGTATTTGCAGTGCATGTGTTGTCAAATTGATGAAGATGTTTTCTTAATTTGCATGTTTCCTTAAGTTGCAGTGCCGTTGAGCTCTCTGGGCCACCGTACTTTAGCCTTCTACGCACCGTTTAGCAGCAGTCTAAAACTATTTTGTTGTCATAGTTAATAGTCAGCATAACTGGACAGGATAGGGGGAAAAATGGCTGCACAATACAATACAAAAACATCCATAGTGTGTGTCAAAATAAATCAGCATCGCATTTGTGATGCCATCATTAGACTCACAGATGCTCCCCCCCCCACCCCCCATTTGTGATAACTCAATAATATTCTAATGAGCAGTTTCACATCCAGTGACCCCCTCCACCCGCCCCCACCCCACTTTGTACTCAAAAGGTGCTGGCCTATTCACACCCATGTGATGACGCCATTACAGCAAACACTACAAACTGAGCACACATAAAATCACGGGCAGATATTAATGACTCAATATTTGCACAATGGCGTAACCTATTCCAGCTTAATTACCTTGCGATGTGCCACTGATGAGACATCATCTGATCTGTCTTTCCCTCCAATATATCTCCTATTTCTTGGGCAAAGCTCCCTATGAAGTTCAATTTTTTTTTTTTTTTTTTTTTTTTACGCTTACATTTGTCATCTGGCACAATTTGAATTTTCAAGTTGTCTTTTTATCCCGGGAAGCAGGTTTCAAAAGGATTTAAGGACAAAGGAGTTGTTATGGAGACGCAGGCGGGCGAAAAGGTGCTTTGCCTAATTTGCACTTGTATATACGGCGACGGTGGTTCGGTCAACCCACGCACTCCCCCCCCCTTTTTTTTTTTTGCAGCGTTGCCATTGTTCCTCATGGAAAGATAATCACCCGTCACCGTTTTAAAAAAAAAAAAAAAAAGATAATAATAAAGATCTGAATGCAATAAAATGAGAATTCTACAGAGAGCAAAAAGGTGTAGCGGAGCCGTTTTCCCCCTTATCAAGTTGGTATTTCACTCCTTCAGCTCCTTTGA
Source organism: Centroberyx affinis (assembly GCF_046629955.1). Taxonomy (NCBI): domain Eukaryota; kingdom Metazoa; phylum Chordata; class Actinopteri; order Beryciformes; family Berycidae; genus Centroberyx; species Centroberyx affinis. The sequence continues at coordinate 21,750 of NW_027282005.1, forward strand.
GCACAAATCCTTGTCTGTCATGTGGCCGGTGCCGGCGTGGGCTATCTCCCTGCTGCGGGAGCTTGCCGCTTGCCACGGGTTGCCGCTCTGCCCTCCCGCTCCTTTTGCAGCCTCTTACGAGCCGCCTGACCGCTCGACCCCGTAACATTTACTCGGTTTTTTTCTCGCCTGATTGCAGCCTGTAAGGTAAACAGGCGGCCGGCCTCGGCATTTTCATTAACGTCTCGTTCTGCCGGGCTCCCGTTAAAAATCGGCTGTTCAAAGTGGGGAGGAGAAGAATGACAAGAAAACGTCTGTATTTGATTTGGCTCCTGTTTTGGCGTGGCCGTTGCGCAACGCGTCCGAAGTAATATAATTTATAGTGAAGGAGCAATAAAAACCACAAACTTAATCAGTGTTCGCTATCACTTTAAATAACACTGACATGGAGGAAGAAAAACAGACAGTTGTCAGATTTTATAAATCATGAGGCTCTATCATTTCTGAGTTAAGATATGGAGTTTGTTCAGTTGTGTCAGCTGGCCAAAACTCACTTACTGTGTGGCTTACACCAGTGATTCTCAACCTTTTTCATATCAAGGACCTATAATTTAGTCCACATTAGGACCATGGACCCCATTTGATGAGATTTTGTCTCTCTGCCCGAAATCTGAGAATATTTTTATTGCTAGATATGATTTTGTCCAGAATTCCATGACTATCTGTATTGTAGGTAGAGAGATAACAGTGAAAATATGATCAAAACAATCATTCTTCTACATTCTCTAATTGTGTTCACTAATTGTAAATGAAATAATGGTGAAGTTTAATAATTCATCAATTTGCTGGGGACCCCCAGGAACCCCCTCAGGGACCCCTGGTAGTCCCCGGACCCCACGTTCAGAACCACTGGCTTACACTACTGGGAGTAGTCCATGGTGCACTTCAGAAAGCGAATGCCCATATCAGACTAATTAAACAGACAGACAAGTACAAAAACACCAGACAAGCTTGACACTAGGGTTCCACCAATATGGATTTTTGAAGGCCAATACCAATACCGACATGTTTTGATTGAAGCTGCCAATAGCTGATATTTTTTGCCGATTCTGTACATTTAAATCTGAGTATTGTGTGTTTCCCCATGAATTGTATTCTTGTCAGGGTGGACAAGCCTCATCATGGGACACTAAAACTCTCCAGTGGTGGAAGAAGTACTGAGATCTTTTACTTCAGTAAAAGTAGCAATACAACAATGTAAAGATACTCCATTACAAGTAAAAGTCCTGCATTCAAAATCTTACTTAAGTAAAAGTACATAAGTATTGGCAGCAAAATGTACTTAGAGTATCAAAGTAAACATACTCATTATGCAAACTGTCCCCATTTAGAGAGTTATATTTTTCATAAATTATTGGAATATTAATACTGATTTATTGACATACATGTACACTAATGTGCAAATGCCTTAGGCACATGTAAAAGAAAAAAAGTAAAGCGAAGCTGCTTTCAAAAATAATTAAATGAAAAGTTTCTAAATATCAAAAAATGTACTATAAAGAGCAGTCTACCGACACGCTAATGCAGAAAAAAAATGAATAAACATCTAAAACACAATTTATATAAAAACTCTTGGTTGCCTAAGACTTTTGCACAGTACTGTACATGTAAGCAGCATTTTAAAGTTGTCAACGTGAAGCTAATCTTAACAATTTAGCTATACTTTTGGGTAGTCTAATCTATAACAATGCTATTTTATAGTTATTTTATAAAGATGATCAAATGTTTTAAATATAAAATATTGATCTGAAAAGTAACTAGTAACTATAGCTGTGAAATAAATGTAATGGAGTAAAAAGTACAATATTTCCCTCTGAAATGTAGTGGAGTATAAGTACAAAGTAGCATAAAGTGGAAATACTAAAGGAGAGTACTTCAAAATTGTACTTTCCACCACTGAAACTCTCCATTGAAACCCTAATAAATTCTTATAGGTGGGTTAGCAGCTCCTCAGGTTTCACTGCAGGTGTTACAGTCAAATCACATATCAGCAGTGGGCAACATTGACTGGCCGATATCCGATTTTTATTGAGAGGCCAATATCGGTCTGATGTAGTAACAAGTATCAAAATAAAGGCTTTTCCCGGTCTGGTATTTGGCTAATTTCATATCAGTATTGGCGTCATTTTGAGACGCGAGGGGCAATCTCGCCTCTGAGGAGAGAATAACGGGAGGTCGTTTGCGCTCTAATGAGAGGCGATGCCCGCGGCGCTCCGAATGAAAACGGCAGGAAATCCGTTAACAGGGCTGTCGCTCGGGTCCGTCACGCACGTTATCGGCCCGCTCTCCTCCGGGGTGAATCGATCGGCCGGAGAAGCGATTAAGAAACAAAAACTGCTCGCGAGACCCCCCCCACCCCCTCCCCCGCCCCCCCGCGTCTTTGATCCGCTTCGCTCCTCGCGGCCAGGCATCGTGAAACGGAATTAGGGGAGGGAGATGTGGATGTGACGCACGCCGCCAGTCAATTTGTTTGCTGGAAACAGACAGCGAGGTGATGGCCTCCTTTGGCACTATTTGATAATGTGCCGGATAAAGCCTGTTAATATTGCCAAAGTTTCCAGACGGATTTATAAAGCATCGGAGTACATCGAACTGTTTACAGGGGAAGCCCTTTTCGAATTGCAGGAGGCTTTTATAACACCCGAATTCTCAAGAGAATCTCCTGTTGGGATGCGAAGCGAGCCGCTCTGGAGCCCGTGGCCTGTCTGGCTGCCTGGCCGGTGCTCAACAAGGTGATGTGGAAGATGACTCCCCTAACCCTAACCCGGGTTGGGTGGGTAGGGCCCTGGCCTTTCATCGGGCGCCCGTGGCGGATTACCAACACAAAGTGGAACATCAAACAGCCACCCCCCCTGGGGCGGGGCGGTGTGTGCACTGGAGGCGCTTGTTCTCCCTCTTCTCCAAACATGGCTGGTGAAATGCTGAAGGCCAAATTGGAGACGGTGTGCGTGTTATGTGTGCTGGAGGGGGGGGGAGGGGGGTGAATATTGACTTAAGTGGGACAGGCTAACAAGCGGCGCCCTGTCTAATCCACGAGGTCTTGGGAGGGCAGCTGGGGACAAAACTCTTGAATGTTTTCAAGAGGCGACGCAAAACACAAACACAAAACCTGCCAGATTTACTGGCTTTGAGGAGTCCCTGCAGGAATTTGTGATTTTGCATTCGCAATAATTGACGCAAATTAAGCAAGAATGTTGTTTATTGACTTCGGCACCAGCATCCTCTCCAAACTCGTCACCCAGTTCAAGGCTCTGGGTTTGAACCCCGCCCTCTGGAATTGGATGTTGGATGGCTCCTTCTGGCATCTCTTTGGTACCATTTTTTCTTGACTAGCGTTTTTTACCAATTCCCGCAACTTTACTGGAAAACTCTAGGGCTGCAACTGACGATTATTTTCATTGTCTATTAATCTGTCGATTATTTTCTCGATTAATCGATTAGTTGTTTGGTTTATAAAATGTCAGAAAATGGTGAAAATGGTGAAAAATGTGGATCAGTGTTTCCCAAAGCCCAAGATGACATCCTCAAATGTCTTGTTTTGTCCACAACCCAAAGAGTTTACTGTCATAGAGGAGTAAAGAAACCAGAAAATATTCACATTTAAGAAGCTGGAATCAGAGAATTTTGACTTATTTTTCTTAAAAAATTACTCAAACCGATTAATCTAGTTGGCGATTAATTTAATAGTTGACAACTCATCGATTAATCGTTGCAGCTCTAGAAAACTCCATTAATTACAGCACAATTTTTAAGAAAACATGCAGGGAAAAAAGTAATTGAACATTTCCGCTTACAATAATCACACTCTGCGATACCCTGGAGGGAATCTTTCATACAACAGATAGCCACACGTGTGTGTGTGCTATCTGTGAAGTTCTCTTCAAAGTAGTGCACAAAACACTGAAATGTGTTGTTTGGTCAGACCAAGCCAAACATGACATCTATTCATTCTTTGCCCAGAATATTGGCAGGGTGGAAAAGCCTCTGAACGAGCATTTAGGCCATGGGACACTTACTCTTTCCGTTGAAACCCGGGATAAATAATACCCATAAAACATATTCATGCATGTTTGTGTGGAATCTGATCAAAATGCTTCATTAGAATTCAGGTTAAGGTCTCCCCATAGATCAGTGATTCTCAACCTTTTTCACATCAAGGACCCCTAATTTAGTCCACATTAGAGCCATGGACCCCCATTTAATGAGACTTTGTCTCTCTGACCCAAATCTGAGAATATTTTTATTATTCGATATGATTTTGTCCAGAATTCCATGACTATCTGTATTGTAGGTAGAGAGATAACAGAGAAACTATGATCAAAACAGTCATTCTTCTACATTCTCTAACTGTGTTAACTTCTTGTAAATGAAATAATGGTGAAGTTTGCTGGGGACCAATGGAACCTCCTCAAGGACCCCTGGTGGTCCCCGGATCCCACGTTGAGAACCACCGGTCTAACCCTAGCATGTGTGTCCTCTTAGAGACAGGCGGTGAGAAGTGGTCCACATTCCCTCCGTGCTTTGACCTCCTGACCGTGTGAGGTTAGACGATGCTCCGGACAAAGTACTGCTCCTTCTTTTCAAGTGTGGGAAACTGGAGGCTTATTGGCTCTGGGCCGTACGGCACAAAGCTACTACCAGTGTTGTTGCAAGATGTGGAATTATGTAGCTTTTGTCTCTCTCACACACACACACACACACACACACACACTTCCCGGGAGTCAGACTGTCAGAAGGCATCAGCACTCAGGGCGGATGATGGAATCGGCGGGGCAGATGTGCAAACACGCCTGACAGAGCCTGCCCCCCCCCCACACACACCCCCCACCCCCCCACACCATAAACCGGTAATAAAAACCCACCCTCACACTGTAATGGAAAAAGGGGCTAAATTTACCCTGGCTCACAGGTGGTCCATGGTGTACAGACGCATGCAAACACACACACACACACACACGCACACAATGAAGTGGTCGGGGGGCAAATACGGGCCAATAGGACAAAAGTGTGGACAAAGGGATCCCTCTCCCCCCCCCCCCCGTACGATCAATACGAGGAGAGGAAATCCATCCATCCTGTGGCCGTGGAGGCTGGAGAGGGATCGGCGTCCACCTTAAAGGAATAGTTCACCCAAAAAATGAAAATTCTGTCATCATCTCCTCCCCCTCATGCCAGTTGAAACACAGGTGAAGTTTGTCCATATAACACACAGGGAGGCTGCAGCACAACTCCATAGCAGCCTTCTCCAAAACAACTGAAGTCAGTGGGGACCAGTTCTTCAGAGTTCCAAAAAGACCTACAGTATATTTACACCATCATTTAGTGCAAATCTTAACTACAGCTGATTGATTTGCAACAAATAATGGTGTGTAGGTCTTTCTATACAATTTGTTCTCTCTCTATTCACTGCCATTGTATGGAGGAACAGTCTGAAAATCACACTTCTAGCACGTAAACAAACGCGAACAAAGCAGCTTCTGACAAACAAATCGTGCTGCTGAATTCTTTTTAAGTGACTCGCTTTCTTTATGTTTACTAAACCTTTAAGTGCCCCTACAGAAGATTCATTCAGACATTTTAGACTTGATCTGGGCTTGGGCTGTACCCCTTGTACCTTTGTACAAGGGAAATAAGAAATTAAGAAATTTCCAATTTTTTTTAACCATTTTTCCAAATTTATTAGGGGTTCATTACATAGTAGTGAACCCCTAATAAATATAGGATTAATAGTAATTACCCCTAATAATAGTAATAGGATTTCCAGCAATGATAACAGGGTTCGATAAAATACAACAGAGGTGAAAGTGACATCCTCTAATTCCCCTTGACAACTGAAAAGCTGTGGAGTGTTGTCCATTCATTATAATGGAAGTATAGTATATGGTGAACTGGACAGAATGGTTATCCATTTTAAGAAGTGAAAATTGAATTCCATTCTACTTTGTCAAAAGCTTTGTGGGCATCCTAAGAAATAATTAATGTCGGGCAATTAGCTAGCTTTGAAACATGCATCAAATTGAATAAACAACTTGTGCTATTGGACAACTGTCTCCCTCTTATATAAAAAAAAAAATCAGCTGATCCATATGAGAAGAAGGTTGTGGGTTCAAATCTCTGCCATAAGCAATGTTATTGCCTAAGTTCATCACAAACATTGGTGAGCTGAAGTCACATGAGCGACACTGGCTGCTACACCTTCTTTGATAATATAATTCAGTGATTCTCAACCTTTTTTATATCAAGGACCCCAAATGTAGTACATATTACTAGAGCCACGGACCCCCATTTGATGAGATTTTGTCTCTCGGACTCAAATCTGAGAATATTTTTATTGTCAGATATGATTTTGTCCAGAATTCCATGACTATCTGTATTGTAGGCAGAGATAACAATAAAGCTATGATCAAAACAGTCATTCTTCTACATTCTCTAACTGTGTTTACTTCTTGTAAATGAAATAATGCTGAAGTTTAACAATTCATCAATTTGCTGGGGACCCCCTGGAACCCCCTCAAGGACCTCTGGCGGTCGCCGGACCCCACGTTGAGAACCACTGATATAATTGATAACACAATACTTTTGTGGTTGTTTGGTTGTAGTCCAAACATAATTACAATATAATTACAATAATAATTTCATAATTTTGCTGCCAGAGGGGAAGACTCTGGAAATTGGGGCAATCACAGATTTCAGCTTTAACAAAAAGGGACAGACTGAGGAGGGGGAGGGCGGGACTAATAATACAGCTGCATATTTTAGCTTAAAACTTAAGATATAGAAGTGAAAAAAAAACACACACACACTAGGATACAAGCCCATGTTACTACAGGTAACAGAGGACAATCCAAGCGTTAATGTGCAAAGAAACCACAGAGTGACACCTTTATCAAACACAACACACAACCTGTTCTGCCACATCAAGCATATCACCACCTGTCAAATAACTGGCGTGGCCATAAAATAACATTCGGCAATCAGTGATAGCGTTGAGCAAATAGAAGACGAGGGAACTTGAATGGCTCATTAAAAAAAAGCAGCCTGTGGCTCTCAGGCCCATTCAAAACTGGTATTGTGACTCTATTGTGTGCAGACCCAGAAACTAAACAGTGATAACCCAGCTGTAAGACGCAGACTCAAACCGAGCCTGAAAAGAAGCATATTGAGCGCGGTCCAAAGGCCCCTTTCAGAGCAGATCTCTCTCACCGGGAAGAAAGACACGCCGCGCTGTGAAAGAGCGAGAGCCAGTGGGTCACACCGGTGAAAAAACGGGGGAACATTCAAAACGGCGTGAAAACACCATTAACGTGCGCGCGGGACGAGGCGAGCGCCGTCCTGAGAGAGAGGAGGCGAGGGCCACTCGTCCCCAGCGATCATCGGCGGAAAAATAAAAGGGAAAATACTGAGAGAGAGAGAGAGAGAGAGAGAGAGAGAGAGAGAGAGAGAGAGAGAGAGAGAGAGAGAGAAGGACAGCGAGAGAGAGGTGACCTTTTCCAGATGGTATAGCCTTTAATCCTTTACTACGGAGTCCTGCTGGGGACACGCGGACTGGAGAAGTCTGATAAACCGGGCCCAAATGCCACCGTCAATCTGCATTTCCGCGCGTATGTTAACAAGAAAGGGCTGCGGCCGCTTTGAAGTGGGCCCCCTTCAGGAGGGCCCAGCGCCCGGCTGCCATATCGGTCGAGCGGCAACAGGTGGACCTCGGCTTCAAAGTTGCGCCCGAGTCGAGGGCTTAACGTAATAATCGCAACATTTCCAAACGAATAAATGTCTTTTTTTGTCACTCTCTATCATCGATTGATAAGACACAATAGTGATTCAACCTATAGCCGGAAGCTGATGCACTTTACATGTCTGGTTTGTTTGGAATAAACGCTCACTTTACAATAAGTTAATAAGCATTAACTAACCCTTAATTAACAGTTAACTAATGTGTCTGGTAATCATTTACTAATGGTGTTCATGTTAACTAAGGTATTAATACATTATTTAATAGTCATCTTTATAAACTATTAAATAATGTATAAATTAATACCTTAGTTAACATGAACACCATTAGTAAATTATGAACACATTAGTAAATTACACATTAGTAAACTGTTAATTAAGGGTTAGTTAATGCTTATTAAGCATTAACTAACCCTTAGTGACGCTTATTGTAAAGAGTTAGCAAATTATGTATTTATTTATTTATTTATTCATGACATATGAGGTGTTTCCTGTAGAGGAGAGGAGAGAGGGAGGCATAGAGGAGATGGGGATATTTTGGCTGAATATAAGAAGAGAAAAGGGACTTTGTCAGTGGAGTAGAGGACAGGGACAGCAATTTGTTTCAAAGAAGTGAGTGAATGCATGGTGTACTGTAGCTGGAGAGGCCAATGGAGAGGCCAGTGTGATCTTTATTGAATGACACCAGGTACATGAGGGGCACAGAGCGCGAGTTAAAGAGGGTGATAGATGAGGGCAGGAGGGACAGGCAAAATGAAAGGCGACATTTTTTCTAGTATTATTCTTGCAGTTTCCCTAAACACATCGCGGCATGACCATCCTGGCATGGCATTGTGTTTTTTTTTTTCTTTTATGCTTTGTTCACAGTTTGGTTTGTAGCAGATATGCTCATTACATACCACAATACATCTGGTACTGTCCGTCTTTTAAACAGTTCTGGAAGGGTTATACAGTATCTGCATATTCTTTTTCTACACAAACAAGACCAGACCTTCTCACTATTTATTCCTTTATTTATTTATTTAAAAGGATCCCCATTAGCTGATGCCCATGGCACCAGCTAGTCTTCCTGGGGTCCGAACCCTGTACATCATATTCATCATATACATATACAACATCACATTTGTGTTATGTTCATCACATGTGCACCTCTAATTGTGTTACATTAAGAAAGTGGTCATTCAAATGTTCTCAAACATTCATTCCAATGTACATTTCTGACTCTGCTTACCCAGTGAGTAGAAGGTAGGGTAAGGACAAATTAGTGTCATGAATTAGTCTCAGGGGCCATCACCAGGGAACAAGAACAAAACACTGGACTATTGATCAGCTGCTTAAGTAATGCATTCTTAAATGGTATTTAAATGAGGACTTGCTATTATATTGTCGTATATAAAGGCAATGACGTATATATTGCAATGGAAAAGCATAGGATACTAATACTGTACCATATCAATAGTAGGTCCAGTATGGATACAATATGGCACTGACACTGCATTTACCAATATATGGTACTGATACTGTATTATACCTATAGGGGCCCAGAATAGTAAAATATGGTGCTGATACAGGCATTCCAGTGTCTAGGCTGAATGGATTTTCTCTATCAAGGTCCTATATTAAGGATATCAAGGGATGCAAGGCATGTTAGGACAGTTGGTAACACTTTATAATATATTCTATCCTTATTAAATAGTGAATTCATTATTAATTAACAATAGTTAAGTACTATTTCACTGTTACCTATCAATTATTTTGGCCTTTTAACAGTTTACTAAGGATTAGTAAGTGTTATAAATAGTGTTATTTCATCATTAATTAATGTAATTAAAAATGAACAGTTTATCATTTATATATTGTATCATAACTGATATGTTACAATTAACTCATAAATAAGAGATGATTACAATGGCTTTCTGATTACTTTAACCATTGATTGATGTTAAAAAAAATACTTCATTAAGTATTGGGTAATGATTAACATTTTGTTTAAAACACTAATAAATCTTTTTTGGGTGGCTTTTATAAAGTTGCAATACTTTAGACATGCAAAATGCCTACCAATCAGTTGCTGGACTATTTCACTGAATATTGGGATGGGAAAAGAGAAGAGAGAGAACTGAAGGATGTTTGGAGGTAACAGGGGAAAACAGACAAAATGAGAAGGTGAGACGGAAAGAGATAAACAGAAAGAGAGAGAGAGACGTGGAGACAAAGAGAGAGTGATGGTTTGTGGAGAAGAGAGTCAAATGTCGGAGTCAGAGCTGGTCTCGGCTCACTGCCTCAGGGTAACAACCCTGGCTGCTTAAACACACACACACACACACACACACACACACACACACACACACTGGCCGCAATACACACAGACAAACAAACATAGCTGGCGACTACACATTTCCAACATAACAACTGTTATACTAGCTCTAGTAGCTGTTAAAGTAAATATATGAAAAACATTTCTTGTGAATTGAAGCACTAAGATGTATGAGTGCATTTGTTTGAGCGAGGACTAGACTGTTGGTTAGGATATTAGTCTTTTATTAAAAATCAGATCTGGTCCAGTCAGTGTGTTCCACCTCTGATATGATGGAGGTTCCTCCCTGACCACAGCTGTGTTTTTATTATATCAGATGCCTGAGCTGCTAACCCACCTAAAACTATTTCATTAATGTGGCTTTCAGTGGAAAGTTTTAAGCTGCGTTCATACAGACAGTGCAAATACGATAAGTCACAGGTAAGTCACTTTCGTATTGTGGTCTGAAATGTGATTCGCATTTGTGGACATGTGACTCAGTTCCACCGCTGTGATCAGATTCAAGGTGTTTTTTCCCCCGCTTGGTCATTGGTGTTGTCTAAAGCAGTGATTCTCAACCTTTTTCATATCAAGGACCCCTAATTTAGTCCACATTTGGGCCATGGACCCCCATTTGATGAGATTTTGTCTCTCAGACCCAAATCTGAGAATATTTGTATTGTTAGATATGATTTTGTTCAGAATTCCATGACTATCTGTATTGTAGGTAGAGAGATAACAGTGAAACTATGATCAAAACAATCATTCTTCTACATTCTCTAATTGTGTTAACTTCTTGTAAATGAAATAATGGTGAAGTTTAACAATTCATTTTGCTGGGGACTCCCTGGAACGCCCTCAAGGACCCCTGGTGGTCCCCGGACCCCACGTTGAGAACCACTGGTTGAGAAACACTGTATGTGAGCTGCCCCACAACTAGAAACTGCCAACATATACGAAACCAGAATCAAAAAAGGTGAAACCATGGCTAGGTTGCTGCTGCCTGTTGCATTCAGAGGGCTTCACTATTCTTCGGACGCCTGTGTCGTTACTATGACAACCAATGTAGATATGGCGGCAAAGAATTGCGCTGCCAGAACACACTAAACCGATCAGGTCGCTTGTAATTTCACTTTTAATTTTTCAGGTTCAATTGCAGGTTTTACAGACTGTTTTCATGTAGCTGTGTGGTCGAGGGGGAACCTACATATCAGAGGTGGCTGGCCAATATCTGATATTTAATAAAAGACAATATTGGCCTGATATACCATTTCTAACCCTACTAAAGTACAGCAAATTAATAAATACAAATAAAACATCTTTACTGGCAGTTTAACAAGTTGAATGTTAAAGTGTACATCAGTAGTTATTCACAGTATAGTGTGTACAGATGGAAGAACAAACTGAACTACAGAAATGTGACCTGACATGCAAATGTGGATTGCAAGATATTCACATGATCAGATTTACAGAAGGAGGTAATATACATACAGAAATATGTGCAGAATGTGCAGATGTGTATTGTTTGGCATCACCTTGCAAAACTTACCAAGAACTATATATATATATATGTATATATATATACATATGGTAACACTTTACAATAAGAGTACATTAATTAAGGGTTAGTTAATGCTTTATAAGCATTAACTAACCCTTAATTAACAGTTAACTAATGTGTCTGGTAATCATTTACTAATGGTGTTCATGTTAACTAAGGTATTAATTTATACATTATTTAATAGTCATCTTTATAAACTATTAAATAATGTATAAATTAATACCTTAATTAACATGAACACCATTAGTAAATTACACATTAAACTGTTAATTAAGGGTTAGTTAATGCTTATGAAGCATTAACTAACCCTTAACTTAGTGACCTTTATTTGAGTCCTTATGTGCAAATGGGGATTGTTAGCATTTACAGATGGACGTAAATTACATACAGAGATGTATCCAGAAATATAATGAAATATATACCAGCTCATTTACATAGATATATAAAGGATTATGTACAGGTCATGTGCATGCACTGACATACCCATGATATCTGGTATATACAATAGGTCTGTTTTTTAACATTTAACAAAAGTATTCTATTCCTTTGATTTAAAGCGTCGATCAAAGAGCAAAGAGCATATTTACATTACATTCGTAAGTCTATATAATTGTCTGTTCTACTCCATTCCATTCAGAAACCTTAAAAAAAAAATCTTAATATGATTCCAAATCACAATTTTTCTTCTCCTTTTTCTTTAGGCAGTTAGTAAAACACTTGGTTGGGCAGTCAAAGACCTGCGGTAAACCCTGGCTAATGTGAGGTGATGACCCATCTAATCATTTTAATCTATTAATGTCTAATCGGAAACAGGAGTCTCACATCTCTTGAAGAACAAGTGTGTGTGTGTGTGTGTGTGTGTGTGTGTGGAGGTGCGTATATGCATGTGTGGATCTGTGGAGGTGCAATAAGCTCTACACACTTACACTCAGCCCCCCGTTGATCCAAGCTGTATTATAAAGATTTTGACTTATCACCTCTCATATCACACACATAACTGATTACCCTGTTCACACACACATTCACACACACACACACACACACACACACACACACACACACACACACACTTATGTTTATATGCACCTTTAAAAGCCTGGCTGATCAGACCGCTTTCTCAAGAATATCTGGGGCACAGTCAGGTCAAGCTTGATTGACATCATAATTTTTAGACGCTTTTTTTATGCACATAATACCACAAATTACATATTCACAAGGCAGTTATAATCACCTTCCCATGGGCTTTAAATGAACGTTAATAATATACAATATACTGTATCTGTGGGGGGTTGATAGGGTTGTTGATCACCACTCAACTATTGCTTGGCCAGGTGCTGGCCAAGTAACATTTTAAAACCTTTGAAAAATTCACTTTCCCAGCTTGGAAAAGTGAGTTTTTCAGTTTTGTCACATACACACACACCCCACCACCCACCCCCACTAGTATTTGTAACTGCTCAACAATGGACGACAAACAATTTCTGCTATGAAGGCTGAAAAAGCCTCATTCTCAAGCCAAAACAACAAATGACAAAGCAGTATTGGCAATCTGTATTCTCCTGTCAATGATATTTTCGAGCAAGCAGGGTAGTTGCAACTACACTGAATTTAAGGCAGACTGCAAAACGCAACAGAAAATGGGATAACATGTTTACATGCGTCAGTATCTTCGATAATATGGGAATATTCCAGGTACCTTATCCAGGTTTCACATTGAAGGATACTTTTCCGAATGTTAAGGAAATATGAGTGTGCATGTAAACGTATGCACTGCTAATCAACACTTTGACTCTCAGCTCTGTACCTGGAGGGTAGGGCCCACCTGGTGCTCATCCACTGACTGACCTACTTTCCAGTCTAACAGCCTTTCCCCACCTTTCACTGGAGGAAGGAGTCCCAGAGCTGGAGGGGCTGCTTGGTGGTTGTGGGCTACAGCATAGGAGTATTATAAAGGGGAGCCTAATAGGTAGAGAAGCTACCTTGTGACCGATTGTGGAACAGAGAGGTGTCCCGGTGGCTCATTCGGCTGAGGAACATACCGTGTAATTGTCCAATGTCATGGGATGAAATCCAGTCAAGGACCTTTTTTGCATATCATTCCGCTCTCTCTCCCTTCTTTCCTGTCTTTCTGGCATTGCGACAATACCTGGATTTTGACTTCAACACTAAGTTTGACCCCTAACAATCTAATACAACTGTCATGGCAAACATGAAAAAGCATCGAGCGACAGTCACTGAGATGCTTTGCTAAGTTACTTACATCTTCGTCGGCTCTGGAAGCCAAATAGTTCCACTTTTGTCAACCAGTTTAGGTGGACTTGTATCCAGTTCAAGAATGTGGAACGTTTGACACTGTTGAATGTTTTCAGCTGTTTGAAAATGACTATGGACTTGTGATTGCTCTGTGAATGGAATTAAGGAACTGAACGTTGGATTTGGTTTGTGGACTTTGGATGAACACCTTTCTGTCACTCTTTCCCCAAGTGGTGTCTCACACTGACTTTGACCCCTTTGAAAATTAAAATCAGTCATCAGTATCAGACTCAGTATTCTTTTCTGCGTAGTGATCTATGTGTCTATGTGTTCAAGTGGCCCTTGCAGCCAGGGTTGCCATTAACAGAGCATGCTTTTTTATTTACTGTGGGATGCCTGGCCTTGCAATGGGCCAGGCATGGGCCAACACATCCTTTGCTTATAAAATGTGCAGGAAAAGCATTAGGGGAATAAACAAAACAGAGTTAAACAAGTGAGAAGGAGGAAAAGTGAAACTTTCTTGGAAAAGAAGGCGTGAAAGTGGGCTGGATGTTCCAAATTGTGATCTAGTGAAGTCAGTCAAGACACAGGTTCCTCTGCCAAGACGTTCACAATTCCACAAATAAAATCCGATAACCAAGGTAAAATGCAGCCCAACAGTTCCCTAAAAACCCACTTGCCAACCATCAGAGAACGTTTACTCTATGGCATGAAATCTCCAACTGCCCCACGGGGCTGAAGGTGGTTCTGACCTGTTGGGAGTCTCGGCAGACTCTGAGACTCCTCCGGTTCTTTCTACTTCACAAGAGCTAAAAGTAGGACAGTGGACATGAGGGAATGCAGCCAGTACCTGTGGCTGCATTCCCACGTGCACAGCAGATCATTGAGGTAATACCTGCCATCAATTATTGTCCCCAGTGGCCTACAATGGGAGAATGGCCTCTGTCTGTGGTGCTGAGGGTGTTCCCTGGGGGCAACACTGGGGCATTGAGCTGCCATATTACCCTGGGAAAGTTTGCTGAGCATGCACGGTCTTTTTTCCGAAACACCCTGCTTCACATTCATGCAGTTAGATACAGGAGCTGCTCCAACCCCACACCTTCCATTTATGTCAGCCAGTTTGGGGATCCGAACCACCAGTGACATTCCAGTCATAAGCCCGCTTCTCTAATACTTAGGATGCATACTATTGCGTTTTTGGAGAAAAAGTGCTGCCTTAACCAAATTTTGTGCTGATAATTTGAAAGAGCAGGTCGCACATTATACATAGTGTTTCCATAATAACCAACCGACACTATCAGCAAACAGTACTGATGTCCAAATGTCTCTCAGAAACGTACCCGAAACACTACAACACAGCCAATGTGATCCTCCATGCTGACTCTTTTGTGATCTGAGCAACAACTACAACCGACTACCTCTACTTTCTCCATTTTCAACACAGTAACAACTACTATCAACTTTTCTACCACTGCTTTCTCACTACTGTCGGCTGCCTGAAACACTCCCTTCTGTTTGTTGCGACTGGTCAGGTCACAAAAGAGTGGTCCATGTCATGTGGTCTCCTTACCTCCGCCAAGGAGGTTATGTTTTTGGTGTCGTTTGTTTGTTTGTCTGTTTGTCTGTTAGCAGGATTACAGAAAAACTACTGGCCCGATATTCATGAAACTTCGTGGAAGGGTGTAGCATGGGCCAAGGAAGAACCCATTACATTTTGGAGCGGCTCCGGATCCGACTCACGAACAAGCAATAATAGCACGAACCTTGGCGGAGGTCTGCGCTCTCCGAGTGCCCTTCTAGTTGTACTTTAGAAAGCACTATACCTGTGGTGGGGGTACTTTTGATTGGGCCGTGTCCGTCTGTCCGTTAAATGTGTTGTGGTGTTTAAACAAATGCTACTGATTTGCCTTATGCAGGGCTGTAGTCAAGAACACCACAAGCAAGTCCAAGTCAAGACCAGGTCCAATCGAGTTTGGGTCAAGACCAAGTCAAGTGCCAAAAGGGGCATGGCCTGGCCCATATTTGGCACTAAATCAATGACCATCACAAAACTTGGTAGCTATGGTAAGTGGCGGACTGGGAAAAAACGGCCCTGGAAATTTGACCCAAACTGGCCCACCACAACTGACCCACAGATATTCCACCCAATACCCCACTTCTCACCATATGGAAACATTATTAGAGATATAGTCTATTTTATAATCTTTAAAATGAAGTTGTGATTTTATATATGGGGTGTTTTTATGTTAATTCAAAATATAATAAAAAAAAAAACATCAGTTGCCCATAGACGTCACATCTCTGCAACTTATGGATCATAGAAAATCCTGACTTTCCCTGTCATATTTACCACCTTGTTTATATTGTTCATGCACGCTCAACTCGTAATTCTGATATTTCTGACACCACCTGAAGGCAGCATAATTTTCACTTGTTAGGAAACACAATCAGTCTGTCACTGTCCGTTCAGTGTATGAAAGGTAGAATGTACCAGAGTAAAGTTAGCGGGAGGAGAAAGATGGATTCATGAGATGTGATCAACTTATGACCCCACCCCCCCTACTACCAAACAGCATGGAACTTTTTTATTTTTTTGTATTTTTACTGTTGTCTTTTTTTCAAAGTGTCCTATTTTCATTCGCCTTACAGCTGCTTTCCATTGACTTCCACTTACAAAAGGCAATGGCAGTTTGAAAAAAGCGAAATAATGAACGTGTCCTTAGGCTCCCGCTAATTCAGCGGTTCTGATAAGCTTGAATAATGCAGGCCTTTGTGACTAACATTCACTCATTAATACATTCACATCTGTTTATTCGGGTATATGGCATTCATCCATTGAAATGGCAATAATACTGAGGCAGGAATCTAGCCAGGAGCTTTTAAACAGAGTGTGATGGACAGTCTGGCAGGCAACACTGGCCAACATGGATATCATTCAAGATCATTTTCATTCATCATTTTAAAGAGGAGGACGGAAGAACTTGGAGTACATTATAAAGCGCCAAGGTAGATATCAATCTGTCATGTTGGCTTGGTAGGCTGGTGAACATGGCTCCAATTCAAGGACATCGTCATTCACTTTTAGTCATTCATTTTTAAGCAGAGAACTTCCTTTTCTGTAATTCCGCAGTTGTTTGTATTTTGTCTGTGCCAGGTGAGATTTGTATTTAACACATTGGCATGCACAATTGAACACTGATCTCATTCAAGGATATTTTCATTCATAAAGATGCAACTATTTTGAAATGGAACGGGAAAAAAACTTGTTTTAAGTGAGTTTGAAAATGCTTTAATCTGTTGACTGTATGCCATTCAAATTCATAATTGAGGTGAGATACAGGATATAACTTCAATTATTATTTATGATTGAAATATTGAAATTTGCATATAATTTTTACCTGAGTACGGAATCCAACTAAAAGTTTATCGAACAATGATGAAAATGAGATTATGCGTGTAAAATACCTAAAAATTGAAAATGGGGAAAGTTGTACAGCTTCTTGTATATCAACAGCCACAATTCCCATGTTAATATTAGTATTTGTCCTTTCTTGAATAGGGGTTGGTTTCTCAATATGTCGTCATTCATATTTCATATGTCGTCATGTATGCGTGTGTATGTATGTAAAATATTAAAAAAATATACCACTTTTACCATTAGTTGTTAATAAGGTTTCCATGCTCTTTAACCCTATGCGTCACATCTCTGCAACGTTATCATTCACAGTCATACCCCCTTTGTTTGTATCGTTCATGTGCACTCCACTCATAAGTACGATATTTCCGACAACACTTGAAGGCAGCGCAATAGGTAAAATATGTGGCAACATTGTGCTGCTTCACGTTGATGCTAGCCGAACTGATTTGTTGCACTCAGGTTAATTCTGGTGCTACCAACTAGACAAACTTGTGACATTTGGTCATATCTGCCTCGAGGGACTGTATTGTTTTCACTTAGTTTGTCTTTTTGTTCTGCTGCTGTCCTATGTTCATTAGATATGTAGAGTCAGTTGCAATGAATGCACACCATAGTTTGTATGTCGCTGTAATCTTGGTGTATGAAAGGTAGAATGTACCAAAGCAAAGTGGGCAGGGGGAGAAAGATGGACCAGTGATGCACCTATAACCTCCCCACCCCCAGTCTTCCGGACTACCAAATAACCTGGGATTTTTTTTTTTTTATCTTTGCTCGTCTCATAGGTGTTGCTTGGATCACCACAGGCCCATAGGTAATCTACTCCAGATGGCCAGTCCACCCCTGCCTAGGGCCACGGGACATAATCAGTACATGAAGGACCACATAAAGTTTCAATTCAAGTGCAAAAAAACCCACAATAAAAAACAGCATAAAACTATAGTTACGTTTTTAAATATGTACATGGATACTATCAGGTGTGAACATCACAGTAATCTCAGCGAGCAAACTGCCAAGCCTCAGGAGAGTATAAGACTGAAGCACAAGAAATAATAGAACAGAGGAAGAAGACTCAGAGCAAAACATGTCCACTGATGTTTTAAGTATCTGATGTTCCTAAAACAATTTTAACTGTGACTGTGATACTCCTACAAACCTCCAATATGCACAGATTTGGTCATTTTGGAAATGAGCTTTGTATCTGTCATTTAGGATTCAAGGCTTTTTAACTTAGATGGGTGTCATTTCTCTGTATTTGGTTTAAGATACAAGAAGATGAAGTTCTTTACTTTATTTGAGCAACACAGAAGTGACACACTAGCGGCAATAAGATCTACACCATTTTAAAGCGGGAGGACATCTCCAGTTGCCTGATATCAGACAGAATTGTCAACTCGTTACACTCCATTTCCATCTTCAGTCTGACATTGCCTCCACCCTAACTGATTTCTGTGGGGGAGGGGGATTCGATTTTCCCTAACCAATCACTAGAGACCAACGTATCCGCCTGAGTCCAACGTCATTTTAAGTCGACGCTGATGCGTAGCCATGACAACACCAGAGACGGTTCAGAAAATATAGAGCATCTTTGACAACACAGAGCGAAGTAAAAACAAAGTACGACGACTTTTAATCGATTTAGAACAGCCTCGATAGCAGCGTCTATCTTGTCTATAGCGGTCGCCATTGTTGTTATTACTCCTCCTTGGTTTGACAAGGCTGGGCTTGACAACGCTTGACAACAGCTTGACAACGGCGTTAGTCCCTGATTGGCTAATCGTTAGTCCCCCCCGGCGCTCATTGGACCGATCATTTTTAAACCGAGAAACCACTGTTTCATGTCACAATGCCACTGTTGGAATTGCCATGATGTCAACTCGAGTGGGCGGATTCAAAGGTCTGGACCCAGGCAACATCTCCAGCTCTCTCAGCATCTCCAGCTCTACATGAACTCCATTTTATATATCATTTTGTGGTGCAATTTTTGGTGAACCCACTTTCCCTCAACCTGCCACGTCTACTTCTACTACAGTTAGTGATTGCCTACGTTTCCCAGGATGCCTTTTGACAACCTCCAGAGAAGAAGCGTGAACTTGTTGCTTTCGGTCAAAGGTGGGCATAGAAATATAGCAAGCGAGCCAACTAGTTTGTTTCAGTCAGGAACCATTATTAAACCATTATTGGTTTAATGGACTGGTTATATAGAGGTGCTGAAAATAGGTTTTCGGAGTGATGCCATAGAAGAACCATTTCTGGTTCCACAAAGAACCTTTCAGACCAAGATTCTTTAAAGAACCATTGCTGCACTCCTTTGCTTAGACACCTGCATTGTCTTTTTGTTTATCTGCCCTTGTATAGCCTTGTATATATTTGCAATTGCACAATATACACTATGGAGGTGTTTGGATATTTTCTACATTCATGCCATCACCCACCATCCAATAACTAAGAATTAGTTGTTTC
The DNA here is from genome assembly GCF_046629955.1 of Centroberyx affinis. Classification (NCBI taxonomy): domain Eukaryota; kingdom Metazoa; phylum Chordata; class Actinopteri; order Beryciformes; family Berycidae; genus Centroberyx; species Centroberyx affinis. The sequence continues at coordinate 41,505 of NW_027282005.1, forward strand.
TTTGGCATATTAAAAGTTTCTTGAAAGGTTATTGTGGAACCAGAAATGGTTCTTCTGTGGCATTACTCCGAAGAACCGTTTTTGCTTCCAGTTGGCACCTTTATTTCTCTGTGCAGTTGTATTTGGCCGCACAGGCTCTGCTCTCTAGGATGCTCCAAGCAGCATGCTAAAGATTCAGCGGGGAGCGCAGTCCACCCCCCCAGGGGTTTACAGAACAGAACCCAGCAGACACATATCATTGAGATATGGAATATATATGATTTCAAAAGACAAGCCTGCAGAAACATACCATGGTAAGTCTATTGATTAACAAGAAACCAGAAGAAGAGCCGGTAGGAACCACAGTGATGAATGAGGAGCTGACAGGTTCAATGGACCGCCTTGTTTGAAGGGCCGAGTGCGATTGGTGTTTGTTTGGATCAGCTGACGATCAGCTGATGTGGCGTGCATGACTTACATGTCCTGTCTAAACTGTTCATGGTTCATGAACATTGGTTGGTGGAGAAAATGTCAGTGTGAAATGGTGAGTCTAGAAAGAAGCCCTTGCTATTTGATTGTTTACTGTTGATGTTTTAGATGGGCCCAGAAATGACAGGTACATTGCCAAGAGCTGTTTTTTTTTTTTTTTTTAACAGTGGTTTAAGGTGTTTTAGGGTGGATATTTCCTTTAAGTATTATATTCTGTGTGTTTATGGTGTCTGCATAGATGTTTGTGCATGGAAGAGATGAAGCACTGGTTGAAAATCAATACTTTGCCTGGATTCAGAAATGGGTGTGTGGCATACGAAAGCTCCAATTGTCTGTGTGTGTGTGTGTGTGTGTGTGTGTGAGAGAGAAAGAGAGAGACAGAGAGAGAGAGAGAGAGAGAGAGAGAGAGAGAGAGAGAGAGAGAGAGATAGAGAGGGAGAGAGAGAGACAGAGAGACAAAAAGTGGGGCAGAATTTAAGATTAGACATGGTTAGCTTTAGGCTACAGAGTTAGGGAATGAATCTAAGTGATTGGAATGTTCTCACAGTATAGCAGCACTGTGTGTGTGTGTGTGTGTGTGTGCAAATATGCTATGATGCACACTTTTATCCAAAATGCCTCACAGCACCATGAGTGCATACATTTAGGTGCTACATGCAGAATTTTAACATCAATAAATCATTACCATATTCATTTTGCGAGACTAGTATAATTACTATAAACAAACAAGACCATCACCAAGAAGACTTGCAGCCTCTACCGGCCTTAGTGCCTTGCTCTAGGGAATGGAACCCCTAACCCTGGCAGTGTTAGTGCCTTGCTCTAGGGAATAGAACCCCTAAACCTGGCAGTGTTAGTGCCTTGCTCTAAGGGAATGGAACCCCTAACCATGGCAGTGTTAGTGCCTTGCTCTAGGGAATGGAACCCCTAAACCTGGCAGTTTTAGCGCCTTGCTCTGGGGAATGGAACCCCTAACCCTGGCAGTGTTAGTGCCTTGCTCTAGGGAATAGAACCCCTAACCCTGGCAGTGTTAGTGCCTTGCTCTAGGGAATAGAACCCCTAACCCTGGCAGTGTTAGTGCCTTGCTCTAGGAAATAGAACCCCTAACCATGGCAGTGTTAGTGCCTTGCTGTAGGGAATGGAACCCCTAACCCTGGCAGTGTTAGTGCCTTGCTCTAAGGAATAGAACCCCTAACCCTGTAGTGTTAGAGCGTTGGAGTGGTGGAGTTATAGTTAAGTAAAACTAAGACTAACAGCAGGCAGGAAATAAGGTAAGTGTATGTGAGTGTCCTGTAACCTCTGGAGATCTTCAGAGTGATAGGAAAAAAGGGAAAGAGTGCCAGACACATCGTTATCACCTCTCTTTATAGCAACACACAGGGGAAGGAGCAACTGGTTGTGACGTGTGTGTGTGTGTGTGTGTGTGTGTGTGTGTGTGTGTGTGTGTGTGTGTGTGTGTGGTCGTGAGCCGCCCTCTATAAATCAATGTCAAATAATGATGGAGGCTATATACGAGTTTGAGGCAATTATCACATAGGACAGAACACATATAGGCGCACAGAGTGACTAAGAGTCAATTATCGCTGTACGACCGCCTAATTTTCACCCTTGGTCTGGTCTAGCGCGACATTTCAGAATGTGGGAAGGGATGGGAATAAAAGAAAAACATTGAATAGGTAGAGGAAGACAGACAGTATTGCATCATCTTCTGAAAAGTTGCTTTACTTGGAATAAGTATTCTTTCACTGAGTTGACATATGTGTCTCTTAAGATGCAATATCAAACAAACAGTATCAAATTTTGACCATTTGACTTCGGCACCGCAGCCCAATGATCTTAGGTTTGATTCTAAAATTCTAACGCTGCACAAGAAAAAACTGCAACAACAAAATAACTTAAAGTAACATGAAATAAACAATACAAACAGTTAGGTACATTTTCACTGACACACTCTGCCTGTTCTTGCCTAATAGCCAGCATGTGTCAGGACAGAGAATATGATTCTCTGAAGTTAGGAACATGATTTTATGATATGCAATGCAAACTTAATCTGTCTGGCTAATACCTCCTGCTTAGTACTCTTTCTCCATTGGACTCCAAGTATTTCACCAATACACAGGATTTGATATTGCAATCTTTCGTGCCATAATCCAAGGTGAGCATTCATACAGAAGCTCAATTCAGATGTCAAAAGAATGATGCACTAACCCACAAATGGTGGCCACAGAGGACATCAGTCTATGTCATCGTAAACCTATAGGGCCATCAGATAGGCAACACCATTCATCAACTACCAAATCTAAATGTTACAGGGTTGAGTGTGTGAGTGTGAATATGTCACAGATGTTTTCGTTGAATTAGGCCAACAACACCCCCAGAAGGCTCAACAGGGATTTATGGCGTCCCAGAATCCCCCGCCTGAAGTCGTATGTACCTACATCATGTACCTACACTGTTTAACATCCAGTAACGTATCAGATTTGAGTGAAATATCCGGCCATGTAAATTCTCCCCCCTTGCCAAATATTAGTTCCTAGGTCCGCATTCTCATCATGGACGAGAAGCTGACAACTGCGAACACGGCGGTATCTCCGTAGATAAAAAGCAACAGCAGCGATTTTCCTCCGTTGATCCATGGCAGAGAGTAATTTTTTAAAAAGTTCCCTTTACCTTTATACTCCTATCGTTTTTTTGTTTTATTTTGCCACTATCCGTGTAATTTACAATTTAGATTTAGGCTAGATATAGGCAGCTTTAAGATCCCTTTCCCGTACAAGGCTACACAACTAAGACTCTCTGGGACTCCATGCCATTTCTTAATGTATGAGCTAATTAGCCTCTCCAACCTCTCTGCATTTTGATATAGGTAAACTGTCAAGGGCCACATTAGTCAAGGCAACAGACCAAATTGTAAGCACCGCAGCTTTAACTTGCCTGCTAGTCCTGACCTCTCTATGCCCTCAGTGCCTCTAACTACCTCCTGCCTTATCTCCTGAATCTGCTCCTAGGGCTGCATCACACCACCTCCCTAAGCTTTTGACAGGCTTCTCTGAAACTGTTGGAATTGCTTTCTCATCTATGCAGAACCACTGCCAGCTCCCCATTAACAATAGAGATGCTGCTTTCGTCCTAGCTCAATTTAGGTTGTCAATTAATTTGTTCGGCAACCTTTCGGTACAAGGTGCTTTTGTAGTCATTCATTTCGTTTCTTTATTCACACATAAACATTTAAAAGAGAAGGATACAATATATAATTTGCAAGTGAATGTGAAGGAGAATTGACTAAAAACCCTCCAGGGGCTTGAAAAGTGGCATTCTCCAGGCAGCATATTACAGAAAATAATTACAGCAATGTAAAATACACAATAAGTTTAGACATAGTAAAAAACATAGTTCAGACATAGTTCAGCATAGTACTTGACAACAATGGCTTAGAGTTTTCATAAGACAAGAAAGATAAAGAAAAATATACACACAAATAATGACAAAAAAATAAAAAAATAAAAAAAACAAGCCATATTCATAATAGGCCTTTGGACTTGTATGACAAGGAAACTATTGGTTGGACCCAGCTTATATAGGCAGCCCATATGGAAAATATTGGTTAGTTAGGAGAAGTGATTTCAGAGCTCTTTTGAAGTGCTGTGAAGACAAATTAAAAAAAATTTAATGGCAGAGAATTCCATATTTTGGACCCTCGGTAGAATATACTGATAGTAGTTATATCATCCATATATGCTCTGATGGGTGGGAGGCACAGCCCTCCCTGTAATTTTTACCCACCTAGCACCCATTCTGACGCCCTAATAATTACCTCCATTGCCATAGTGAAAGCTAGAGGGGAAATCGTGCACCCTGTCATGATGCCTGTCTCCACATGCTGTCGTAAACTCGTAAACTCCACTGTTGTGAAGATCGTGTGAATATCTTGAAAGTGCGATTTTTAATCATTACTGGAGCTCTGAAAAAAACCAAAAGCTTCCCACAGTACGTTATGCAGCATGGGGCCAAAAGGCATTAGCAAGGTCCAAAAATACCACATGGAGATGTCTTTTCTCCTTCTTGGCTAATTGAATTTGGTGCCAAATTTCATGCTTGTGTGGCCTAAGCAGCCAGAAGAGCCAGGTGTTCCCGCTTTTCACACTGTTGTGCCAATTAACCTATTGCTTTCTAGGTATCTGGAGCCAATGAAGCCCTTTCTACATTTTGCACCTCTTTCCACTTCGGGGGTCCATCTGGTGGTCTGCCCATATCTGGCAGCACTATCTCCCTATACCTTTATGCACCTTCTAGCTTGTGCTTTGTTGCCTTCAGGCTGCCATCCTTCTCTTTACTAAACAGAGCCTTAGCCAAATTTAAATGGGTCTTTGTAGAAAGCTATCCTAATTCGTCCTTTCTTTCTTCTATTTTTCCTAAGATTTTCTGCTTTCCTCACAGCTGCCAACTGATTCTCCCGATTCCTGCACCGCTTCCTAAGCTGCCTCGTTTCATGGATGAGTCTGTCAATCTCCTGCTGTTGCCTGGACTTAATTGGTTCTGAGCCTACTTCATACCTTGGAGGTGGGGGGGGGGGGGGGGGGGGGGGGGGGGTTATGATAACAACTTTAAAGTATTAAATACTTTTTGTGGGGAAGTCATGGAGCTGCTGACAGAATGTGATGCTGATCTGCATATGGTTCAACATGAGCATTTATCAAACTATGAACTTTTTTTTTTTGTAATTCCTTTGCACTGACTGTTCTGTTTACACATGAAAATTGGGATTTATTGAAGTTATCGGGCATCTGAAGTACATTTACCCAAATCTGAGACTGAGACAACTCCGCAGTTCGGCTTGCATGTCAAGTCTTGCACTTTTATTGATGAAACTGGACGACAGATTGGCTGCTTTGAACGTATGTCTGCTTTTTCTCAATTTATTACATAGCATAAAGAAAGCAATATTTTAAAGAAAATCATTTGTTGTAGTAATAATTTGTTGTGATATTTCAGTTAATGATTGATCGAAGCTCTTTAAAGGGCTAAAACACTGCAAACGTCCCAAGTCATCTGGACTCAGAGGGGAATGAGAAGCGAAGGGAGAGAAATTTTCCTTCCTTGACTTTCTTTCGGCTGAATACGCTTTTAGTGAACAGTTTTACAGTTAATTGAACCACTTTCTTGTAACTTCTTGCACGGTAGTGTTTTAACACTTGTTTTAACTAATGCAATAATAGCAACAGCAATGATAATAATAATAATATCAATAATAAAAATAATAACAGCAATAGTTTTACGATGAATAAAGATCCTTTCAGAATGCTGGTCTCTTCTTATTATCTGTGAGATTCACTGTAGTCTAGCATGGAGCTGACTACTGACAATGTCCCGCTGACTGACTGTACAGAGGTTAGATGTTCGGGGTGGGTAGCAATTTACTTTTCACAATACACACACACACACACACACACACACACACAAACACACAGCATGAGGGTGAAAAAACAGGAGAATGGAGTTGGAAAACAACTGCTGTTCCTTTCTGTTCATCCTCACAAATGGAAGGGAGGAAATTACTGGAGAGACTGGGCGCTAATGTGTCTGTGTGATTGCAGGTAGGTGCGTGTGTGTGTGTGTGTGTGTGTGTGTAATTATGTGTGTTTTGTATGTTGTGTTTGTGTACGTGTGTGAGAAAAGGATTCTCTACACGTGTGTGTGTGTGTGTGTGTGTGAGTGCAGTTATGTTTCTGTATGTTGTGCATAACAATAACATTAATAATATTAATAATATTAAAAATAATATAAAAAATAATAATAATAATGACATCTTCCTTGTTAACACAAATCATTAAAATACATTATACATTTCAGCTATACATTTTGCATAAATATAGAAAAACAAAGATTACAGTTTACTGGGCCTCTGTGTCTTGTTAAAAACAAATTTAAAAAAAATCACAAATCACAAAAGAATTATAGAATTTTGAGGAAAACACAATCCCTGTTCTGTTCAATGTCTGTGTGAGGTTAAAGGATAATTCTGGTTATTTTCAGCCTGGACCTTATTTTCCTAGTGTTTTGCCATCATGAAGGTCGATTGTATTCAAACTTTAGTCACTTAATTCACTGTAGAGCTTTGCATGCCCCTCAGCTGAAGGGGGCGCTGCTCTCCAACACGTTACCCACAGGGCCGATGCAAACTCCAACAGTCGAACCCCAAAGAAAACGATTAAAACATGTCAAAATTACCAGAATTATCTTTTAAGAAAGACCGAACAGTGTTAAAGTTAAATAGTTCACCCAAAAATGAAAATTCTGTCATCATCTACTCCCATGCCAAATGAAACACAGGTGAAATTTGTTAGTCCATATAACACACAGGGAGGTTGCCAGCACAACTTGCTAGCAGCCTTCTCCAAAACAACTGAAGTCAATGGGGACCTGTTCTTTAGAGTTCCAAAACAAAAACAGCCAAACAATCACACTGTGAATAGAAAGACCTATACACCATTATTTGTTGTAAATCAATCAGCTGTAGTTAAGATTTGCGGTAAATGATGGTGTAAATATACTGTAGGTCTTTTTGGAACTCTGAAGAACTGGTCCCCACTGACTTCAGTTGTTTTGGAGAAGGCTGCTATGGAGTTGTGCTGGCAACCTCCCTGTGTGTTATATGGACAAACTTCACCTGTGTTTCAACTGGCATGAGGGGGAGTAGATGATGACAGAATTTTCATTTTTGGGTGAACTATTCCTTTAAGCAGAAGAAAGAGCTGATATCGTATGGCAGTTATCGCTATAATAGCTGCATGCATTTGTGTTCCCTGACTCCCTATTTACACTAGTGAACAATAGCTTGGTTTACATGGAGCCTATATTGCACATCAGTATAAAGGGCCTGAAAAAAAAAAAAAATCCTCATGTCACCACCTCAAACAGAATATAATAGCCCATTCCCAGTGAAATTTCTGCCAGTGTGAAAGGAGAATTTTTTTTATCCTTCTTTATATGTTTGTCTACACCTGTCTCGTTGGAAACATTGCACGATTTATTACTGTGAATACTGCATTGTTGTCATTATTTTTTGTGATGTCGCATAGCATTAGTATCAAACTTCAGGAACTACATTTGTTGGCGGAGTACTAAAAACAGTTGAAATTTATGAAATACATTGTTCTTTTGTAAAAAAAAATTAAATACAAAAACTGTTGTGCAGTAGCAATAATACAATCAAAGTTGTACTGTGAGACTTGGCCTTTGCTGCAGCAATACAGTGCAAATAGCTCATGGTATAGCAGTCTCTGTCTGTATTATAGCGTAAAGATTTGTATGTAAAAATCCAGCTGTCTTCTGAGCCTAAATCACAAAGTGGGACCGCAACAGAGAAGAATGACCCATCTCCACACAGAAAGTGATGAATTGAAACTTAAGAGTGGAATATAAAAGTGTCTAATAAAACCGCAATGAATGAGCGTTCCGTCCAGAGAAAGCTAGACTCATCACTACTTGATGTTTTGCCTCTCTCGTCCCTTTGGTGTAAAGCATCACAGACCAGCCGGGTCTGTAAACATGAGTGTGCAGTGTACTGATTTCTGCCTATAGAAGTTCAAATCTTTTAGTTAGCATCTCTTAAGTATACAGTGAAAAATATGAGAAATGTGTTCCAGAGCCAGATTCAAACGAATTACGTTATGATACATAGTAACACCTTAGCCTGCTGTTCCTTAGACCAGTGGATCTCAACATGGGGTCCAGGGACCACCAGGGGTCCTTGAGGGGGTTCCAGGGGGTCCCCAGCAAATTGATAAATTGTTCAACTTCACCATTATTTCATTTACAAGAAGTTAGCACAATTAGAGAATGTAGAAAAATGACTATTTTGATCATAGTTTCACTGTTATCTCTTTACCTACAATACAGATAGTTATGGAATTCTGGACAAAATCATATCTAACAATACAAATATTTTCAGATTTAGGTCTGAGAGACAAAATCTCATCAAATGGGGGTCCGTGGCCCTAAAGTGTAATAAATTAGGAGTCCTTGATATGAAAAAGGTTGAGAATCACTGCCTTAGACAACCAGTTTCTCTCTGGTTAGGCAACCATAAGAACAAAATATATGTCACCAGAGTTAAAAACCCCAGTCTATTGTAAATCCAGCACCACCTTGTCACAAAATTCCTGAGGAGAATCCTATAGTAGGCTTTTTATAATTCTACTGAGGCCAAGGGGGGAGAGAGAAACAGCGGTGGAAAAGCAACACAATAAGGCCTGTCTGGTCAAAGACCGTTTGTTCTTAGAGATTCTGGAAACATGCACGCGCACACACACACACGGAGTCAGCTGGTCAGCAATGGGATGAGCAGGGCAACAGGGTTATTGATTTCTGCTTGTTGTTGTTTGGAAGGCTAGCTTGTCACGGCAGCTCTCCAGATGATGTCCAGATATACTGCACACAGTAACAACAAGCAAGTGTCATGTAATCTGAGGGGCAGAGGGGAGCAGATGCAACGCTTAAATGCTTTCGGGCAACACTTCCAAATGTTGAGCAAATGCGTGGCACCGGTACAATCACCTCATATGAGAGATTAACATTGGGAATTTACTATACTCATGGTTGATCAGTGAGGTGTCAGTGTGGCTGGAGATAGTTTTGAATCACTAAAATTAAAGGGGCAATAGGTACACCATTTTTACTACCCCATAGCACAAAACCATATGGTCATAATATATCTGCCAACAAATCCTCCAACCCATACGACCACATAGGTCGTTTGTTCCTACCCTCTAATACGACCCACAGGAGCGTTTCCTAAATAAAAAAAATCCTAAAAATCAAGAAAATCAAAAATCGTGCGGATTATCTCTTTAATGCCCCTATAATGAATAGTAGCAAGCTAATAAACAGTTGCAAATTAATGATAATAATAATAATGATAATGATAATAATAATAACAATAATAATAATAACTTTATTTGTATAGCACTTTTCTAAAAACAATGTTTACAAAGTGCTTTACATACAATAAAACCCAAAAGCAGTGATGTGAAACTACCACAATGAATGAGAGATAAGATACATTAGCATGACGTGGTGAGAAATGGAGCGATTTTTACTGCATGATAATTATAAACTGAATTTATACAGTAATTATCTAAAAGCAGAGTTTACAGATAGTATAGAGTTCAGTAGATAGTATTCGATGGAGATAGACATCAGTGGTGAAAGAGGGTTGGATGATGTATGGTAAAGGCTGCGAGCCAGATAGCAGTGCATGTACACCGGGACGCCCTGACACTTATGATTCCTGACTGCACACTTACAGTACAATACTAATGGGATGACTCACAGACGCTGTGATTCATTAGTGCTGACCAGGACTCATCCTGCCCACATATGACCTTTATAATGTATGGCTTCTCCTTATGGGTCCATTATCTCAGTCACTTTTCACGCCCGAGGGGTCAGGACCCAACTGATGTTAAAGCAGCTGTAGGCAACTTTAGAGAGATGAGCAAGAATTTGAATGTGTGTAACAAAAAAAAACAAAAAAAATAGCCCTCGTCCCTCTCTGCTCCCTGCCTCCCCTCCATACGAGGCTGAGGCACGTGCATGAAAGGGGCAAACTTCATAAATTCCAAATCTTTTTTACACAAAACACAGCTCTGCTAGCTCAATCTGGTTGTTAATAAAACATTCGCCAGCAAAAATACTTTTTGTCAGCATAGATTAGTCATTGTGGTTACAAACACACATTGTGATACGCGCAAGGTTGTTTTGATAGCATTGGGCAAAATTAAAGGTATAATATGTAACATTTCCGCATTAAAATATTTAAAAACGACTAGACCTATGTTACATTATTACCTTACATAATCCCAAATGTTTCCAACAATGTTCAAACCCAGAGAAATATGTAATTTTATTCAAGGTAACGGTGCGTTTCATTTGGTCGCCTATCAATGGCGTCATATCCCCTTTACCCCCTAACTTCCTGTCATGGCGTCATATCCCCTTTACCCCCTAACTTCCTGTCATGGCGTCATATCCCCTTTACCCCCTAACTTCCTGTCAATGGCGTCATATCCCCTTTACCCCCTAACTTCCTGTCATGGCGTCATATCCCCTTTACCCCCTAACTTCCTGTCATGGCGTCATATCCCCTTTACCCCCTAACTTCCGGGGAAACACGGGAAACACCAGATGATATGTCAGAGAGTGAGGAAGGAAGTCGGCCAACTAGCTAGCTAGCCGCTCTAGCCGCTCTATTGTTTTTTTCATTCTGTTGTTTTTATCGCTCACTCGTGACGTCTTTTGTTATTGTTTTGATTGAGAGACCCCTAGCGGCAGAAATTACATACTGTGTGTTTAATAATTTCCAAACCTTTTACACAAAACACAACTCTGCTCGCTCAGTCTCCTTGTTACTGAAATATTTCCTGGCAAAAATGAATTTTTTTTTTTTGTCACACATAGATTAGCTACCACCGTTGACTGACTGACCTGAATGTGGCTCCTTTCTGATGAACATGAGCAGTGGAGAAAATAACTGGCTTCCATACACAACAAGTCTATTCCAGTCCCAATATTCAGTTTGCTGTTAAGGCTGTTTCACCTCATCTTGTCTGTGGATATATTAGCTTTCTCTCTGCAGTTTACTGATTATTACTGATAGCTGAAAAGGTGTTATGAAATCCTCACCAAATAATACAAAGAGAAAGTCGCCTACCCCAGGCTTTAATGTGTGTTTACAACAAATCCATGCTTTCTAGAAAGATGAAAAAGGTGAACAATTGCAAGTTGACATTCAAAGAAATGGTGGGCTACTGCTGCAGTGCCAGAATAAAGAGGAGGCATGTGATTGATGTTTTAATTAATTTGTTAACCATAAGTCATTGTATATTTTTTTCAGCACTAATTATTTATAATAGAATGCCAACAATAATGTAATATAATTATAATATAATACATCATTTTTAGTTTTCATTTGTTAACATGGCTTCACATCTCACATTTCAACTTGGGTATCATTAAAAATCCTAATTTTACCAGTTTATCAGGTCAGGTTTATGTGCGCTCAACTTTTAATTACGATATTTCTGACAGCATGTGAATGCAGCAATAGCGCATAGTACAAACATACATATGGTACAGGAACATTCGATCATTTGAAAAACAACACCGCCTTTCTCCAATTTCCAGGTGTTTTTTTTTTCAGCAAAAATGCTGCAAACAGCCAAATAAGAAGACATTCTTGTCATCACAAGAAGTCTAATAATAAAGAATGCCAGAAACAACAAGAGAACAAGTGCATGGAACAAGGAGAAGCAGACAGAATAGGGATTTGTTTTTTTTCTGTCTGAGCCTACAGATACTGAACACCCGGTGGGAGGCCGTATTATGACAAAACCCATGGATTCAAATGGGCGATAGCGTCTGTCCATTGTGTCTCAATGGAGTGGAATTATGTCCGGGTATTTTCTCTCTTGTAACTCTTAACTCTGTAAACTCAATTTCTCTTTTGAAACGGTCTGAAAGGGACCGTTCCAGCATAGCGATGTGTAGTTTAGCTATATGTCAACCAAACACCGACATCTGCCTCAGAGAGTAGACGAATGACACACTCTTATAGCGCCGTAATAATGCTCTAAAGCAGTGGAGTAATAAAGAAGGGAAAAGGGACAGCAAGAGTCACAGATAATGGACACCCAGTGGGAGTATTATGGCAAGGACCACAGACTCGGCAACACAAACATGGACGGATCAGAGGCTGGAAAGAAGAGGCTCTGTCTATGACAGCTAAGCTCTCATCTCTCTGTTAATGCTGCGGGAAAAACACAAGGCTGAACTCCAAAGGGTTCGAGCGATATGGATCTTTGAAGGCCGATATCGGGCAACAGCAGATATTTTGTGCACAGATTCCCTATCTTTCAATTTGACCACTTTGAGGCAAAAAACAAAATCCCCAAAAAAAGTGTGCAGTGTTTCGCCCAGAATTGTATTCTTGTCAGGGTGGAAAAGCCTCTGAAACAGCATTTAGACCATCATGGGACACTAAAACTCTCCATTGAAAGACAAAATGAAATAGTTTCAGGTGGGTTAGCAGCTCCATAAAGCAGAGTGAGGCAGGTTTCACTGCAGGTTTTACAGACTGCTGAGTAAAATCCTGGAATGATTTCTCTGGTCAGACATCTGTTATAATAAAGATAATAATTAAAACATATTGACTAGCTGTGGTCAGAGAGGAACCTCCATCATGTCAGAGGTGAACGATCATGACTGGACCAGATCTGGCTTTTAATTAAAAGGCGAATATCGACAAACCAATATATCCGTCTCCAACTTGAAATCATAATTTACAGTCTTGACTGCAATATCCCAATTTCCGAGTTACAATGTTTTATCACTGGCAAGGGGGTCTGAGACATCTTGCTGCATGTTGACGAAAATCCTCGATTATCCTCCTCCTTATCCGATTGTCTCTACTGAGCAAATCCTAGGAGTTAACATCTCACTCAAGAACTTAACATTTACATTCTGTTCGATTCTGTTCTATTGCATTCGATTCTATTCTGTTCTGTTCTGTTCTATTCTGCCAGTCTGTTGTAACAAGTCACGGTTGTTCTGTGTCTGGAGGTTTTAATGAGACAAAGTTTGATTAAAGCAAGAGAGCCTTCCTCAATCAGCACCTTGCCCAAAGGTCATATACACACACACCATGTCACAGGCACAGACACACACACGCATGCACACACAGAGAGACAGACACACACACACACACACACACTTAGCGGCTGCAATTAAAGTCCCTTCAGAGTTCCCATCCTAAAGGTTATTTCACGTTAACGATCAATAAAGGTTTAATCCCTCACATCTCTACTGAGGACGGTGCCGTGTGTGTGTGTGTATGTGTGTGTGCGCGTATATGTGTGATTTCCTATGAGTGAAGGCTATCATTCTAGCACTTTCAGCGGTGTGAACTCTCTCCTCTATCCTTCCCAGGCCGTCACTGTAAATTAAACTTGTTCTGAATTGACTTTGTCTGCTTAAACAAAGATTACATGAGAAAAGGGAGTTCTCTGTGAGGGGAAAAAGCATCTTCTCTGCAAGACTTCGGTAAAAAAAACAAATTGGGATTTTGGATTTGGTTAAAATGTTTACATAAAGACTTGTCAATGTCTATGTATCCTGTTTCATTAGCATCAATTAGTAGGATTTTTACTGTCCCATAGCAAAAACAGACCATCATATATCTGTGGGTGGTAGATAGGGTTGTTGCTTAATACCAGTGACTCAACGATTACTTGGCCAGCTGCTGAGATTTCTGCCTTTCAAAACTCACTTTCCAGGCTGTACTTTATGTTGGAAGAAAAACTCCCCACCCATTGCAGTTTTAAGACTCTCCCCACTAAGGTGTCCATTTTAGCTGCCTTTGTCATTTGCAGATATACTTTGTCAGATTTAGCTAGACTTGCATCAGGTTTAGCTGTCTCTTGTCAGATTTAGCTGGACTTGAGTCAGGTTTAGCTGTCTTTTGTCAGATTTAGCTGGACTTGAGTCAGGTTTAGCTGTCTTGTCAGATTTAATTAGACTTGAGTCAAGTTTAGTTGTCTTTTGTCAGATTTAGCTGGACTTGAGTCAAGTTTAGCTGTCTTTTGTCAGATTTAGCTGGACTTGCGTCAGGTTTGGTTGTCTTTTGTCAGATTTAGCTGGACTTGCGCCAGGTTTGGTTGTCTTTTGTCAGATTTAGCTGGACTTGCGTCAGGTTTAGCTGTCTTTTGTCAGATTTAGCTGGACTTGCATCAGGTTTAGCTGTCTTTTGTCAGACTAATGCCTCGTACACAAGTGATCCGTCAATTTGACGTGCCTGAATTCTCAACGCAGAGTTGCCACCCAACGGTTCATACTGCACAGTGTATCTTGACGGAAGATGATGGAATATGGAGGAGCACCTCTGTTTGGGCTAGCAAGCTAGCGCTAGCTACCTTGGGCTAGGGTAGCGAGGTACCAAGCAATCTATTGTAGCTTGCCTCTAGCTAACATATTTTCATCAACAATAATAACCACAACATTTTATTTATGTTAAAGTTCATCACTACAAATGTCTCAATATCAAACAATAAAATATGTATTAAAAAATATTAATTTATTGAAAACATACATTGTTTACTAGTTGCTATGCCAACCATCACTTCCGGTTGAACATGACAGATTCTGATGGTCCACTGCCAACTCAAAGTTTGATATTTTTCAAAGTATCCGTCACTCCCCCCACAAGGGGCCATTGTGTTTCTACCCATAATGGACTCCATAATGGAGGTCCTCCATTGACTTGAATGATTTCCTAGTATATGTCAATTGTGTTAGATGGAGTTCTATCAGGTTTAGCTGTACTTTGTCAAACTTAGATGACGCGAGCCCATCTAAATCTGACAAAGTACATCTACGAATCACAAAGGCAGCTGAGGATGTCCTAAAATGGCCACTGTAACCCCCAGAGGCTTGTGTAGGAGGAGATAACTTCTATCCAAGACGTTGTAATTCTTACTGATTGCCAATAGAGGTCGATAAAAAACCATAGATTGCTTAATGCCCCTTTAATGCCTAAAATGTCTTGCTCACTTTCTGCGAGACCTGAACTATGGGCAGAAATATGTGTCGCTAGAAAGTGAAATTTAATTATTTATTATATTTTATATTTATTTGAATTTGAATTGCTCAACTTGAATAATTGCATTAAAAAACTGAATTTGAATCACATAATTTGAATTTGTATTGTTTAACTTGAATAATTGCATTGAAAAACTGAATCTGATTCAGTTTCAAGTTTATTGGATTCTAGTGACACATATTTCTACCCATATACCTGAACTGCCATTTCTTTAGCCTTGCATTCACCACACACCCACAGACACAAACAAACACACACACACACACACACACACACACACAGCAATCTAGACCTCATCTCTCTCTCTCTCTCTCCGTGAGACTAAACAAAGAGGCATCTTCTAATGATGAATCTATTCAATAAGAAACTAATTATCCTCCGTCAGGAGAGATCTCAGCCCGGCAAACTTCCCAGCTAACCAACCTTAATACCAACCTTAATACAAGCATTCCTCTCTCGCTGCCCTCCATCTTTCTACCTCTTCATCTACTGAGGTAGTGATATACATTGTTGTCAGTTGAACTGCCCAGTGACAGACAGTAGAAGACTGTGGTTGTACTGGGACGCTCCCAGTGGTGTTCAGCAAAGCTTCTCTGCATGAATAAAGGTTAAAAAAGAGGGCAACTTTATGCTAATGCAGTAATTCTCTCTGCCTGTTAATTGTCTAGAGCACTGGAAATGTAGCTATGATGATACATCATGATGCATACACGCTACAGATGGACCAATAGTATCTGTAGTGTGTATGCATGAGGATTGGCACCGACCCAGCTCGGATTGGCAAATTAAGGTGTCCTGATATCAGTACTTTAAAATATAATAATAAATACAAACAAAATCTGGCAGGAGGAAAAAATGTCTCCTGACAGGTGAAAATGCTGAAATGTTGCTATTTGTGAAGTTCATAGGCAGAAAAGCTATTGTTTAGAAGAGTCCTGGCTATGCCACTAAATGACGTTCTGTTTTATTAGGCCTACAGCACTGTTCTTTATCTGCTTTTATCTGTTAACTTATTCTGAATAATCTGTTTTTATCTGTTAACCTATTCTGAAAAGCTGTTTTTGTCTGTTTTTAACCTATTGTGACCAAACCATTTGAGTCTGTCAATAAACTATGTTTGACCAGTTTAGAAAGAAATTATATCCTCTAACCTATGTGATGTAACTTACTTACTTTATTTATTTCTATTTTCTTTATAATGGTCAGTGCATGATTTGATCAAATGAATAAATAACTGATACACTTGGAATTATTCTATGATAGGTCAATACTGGGCAGCATGAATTACTGTAAATTGAGTAGTACTTGGATTGGTACTTGTATCAGTCGGTCTACTTAATGTATCGGTTCTGAAAAATTGGTATCGATGCACCTCTAATACACGCAGGCTGGGAAAGTGATAATTTGGCTGGTATTTTCTTACAGTTTATCAATTTGTTGATTAGTTTTTTAGACATCAGACAGTAGAAATTAGATATTCAATAATTACTTACAATATATGAGTTTTAGACTACTGGTGACAAAACAAAACAAAGATACGTGGGATAACTAATATCAGCGGCTGCATGTTGAATATATACTGAATGCACAAAATATTATGGAGACTTACTAAGCACACTGATAAGGTGAATCCATTAACTCTTATTGATTTCCCTGATTAAATTCATACCAATCACAAAGGAGATTAAGAGAGAATTAACAGAAGCAGATGACTTGGAGAGGGATTTGAGCTGTGGATTGTGCAATTGTGCAAAAGGAGAAACTCAATATCGGGGAGATGGCGCTAATATTTGGTACATTCAGTACATATGAACACACACTTATGCTCGGCAAAAATGTCAAATGTTCTCCCCAACTTTAATGTTGCTTTCACACAAACTACATCTTGGCCTAACCTGAAAAAAAACAAAACAAAACAAAAAAAAAAAAAACGGTGTGTTCGTGTAAATATTTCAGTTGCTGAGCAAACCCTGTCTATAAGGGATTCCCAGCACGTGTCGGAGAGGTGAGACATGAATCCCTGTGTGTGTCTGTGTGTGTGTGAGTGTGTGTGTGTGTGTGTATGGGAGACGTGAGGCAACAGATGGAAATCAATAACTTGCCTGGGGGATCTTCTAATGTTGTATTGTGGGGTGGACATGGATTCAAACATGGGTACATGTGGGGCATGACATTACTGCTATTGTGTGTGTGTGTGTGTGTGAGGGAGAGAGAGAGAAAGAGATTGTGTGTATGTGAAAGCATGTGGGTGTGTGTGCACTGCAAAAATATCCATTGTAGCAAGTCTCATATTCAGAATTCAATTATTAATTTTATTAAAATTTTATTACATTTAACACGTTGGTGAACAGATTCAACAACAAGATCCCGCTACTGTGATTTTCAATTGACTTTTGGTCCAATGTTTTAGAACATAATTTCGCCAAAAAACATTTGTATTGATACACAAGAACATAGTGGAGGGATACCATCTGGGAGAGATAGTTCCTGTTTGGTAGACTTTTGGATCTACTTTTATTTCCAAATACAGATTTTTGTGTAAACCAAGAATAGAAATGCAAAATGACGACTGCCCAATTACTGCTTTATTGCAAAAATATCCATTGTAACAAGTCTCATCTTCAGAATTCAATTATGAATTTTATCAAACCAAGTGAAAATTTCAGCCAATAGGATGCGATAATTCCACTTCTTTTTATATGCAGTTTCTCTTATTTCAAGAATTTTCCACAAACAAGTGTAACTATCTTGAAATGAAGTAGGATAAAGATGTTCAGCACACTTCGATCAATGAAAATTACAATTAATAAGCCAAGCTTTCGGTGTACGAGACCTTCATCAAGACAGAATATCTTTTCACGCTCTTCAGACTAAAATCATCCAAGTCAATTCTTGATTCAAGTCGATTTGCACTGGAAACAAGTGAAATCATCTCACCCGCATTGGCAGATTTGAAGAAAAACAGGATTTGAAATCACAATACTGCATCAAATGACTTGACTCAAGATGGACATTTTTTGCAGTGTGTGTGTGTGTGTGTGTGTGTGTGTGTGTGTGTGTGTGTGTGTGTGTGTGTGTGTGTGTGTGTGAAGCTGTCATGTCCTGTACCATTGCTGTGTTCTTCATAATTTAGCAGTGTGGGTCCCCATGCCAATGACCTGCCAATGAATAAGACATGGCTGCCAGGACCGCTCTCTCCCTCGTTCATCTCCCCTCCGTCTCTTTCTCTTTCTCTCTCTCTACCTCTCTCTCTCTTCCTCTGACATACACCATCAGTAGCATGTCTTGATATTCTCAAGGTTAAAAAGTCTTTCTCTGCACTGTCTTCCTCTCCTTCATCTCTGTCTCGCCTTCAGGTTCTCATTGTTTAGATTGTTCTTCAAGAGTTGCAATATTTTGAGTTATGTTTTCTTTCATTTTGCGAGAGCGGTGAGTCCAGCTTTCTCTGGTCGGAGCGCTGCTTCACTGCTGTTCAGGAGACACTTTTGTTTCAAGTCATCACTTCAGTGACCAAACCAACACGGGTATTTAATCCAGGCAAACTGGATGAATCTACAGCAGTGATTCTCAACCTTTTTCATATCAAGGACCCCCAATTTATTACACTTTAGGGCCACGGACCCCCATTTGATTACATTTTGTCTCTCAGACCTAAATCTGAAAATATTTTTATTGTTAGATATGATTTTGTCCAGAATTCCATGACTATCTGTATTGTAGATAGAGAGATAACAGTGAAACTATGATAAAAAAATTGTCATTTTTCTACATTCTCTAATTGTGCTAACTTCTTGTAAATGAAATAACGGTGAAGTTTAACAATTTATCAATTTCCTGGGGACCCCCTGGAACCCCCTCAAGGACCCCTGGTGGTCCCTGGACCCCACGTTGAGAACCACTGATCTACAGCGTCTCAAATGCCAGATGAATGATTTCTTTATTTGGTTGGGATGTCCATTCATAGCGGAACTCTAAGGTTTGGTTTAAACGGGGTTCAACTGTAATTTGAAAAATATGATACATATATTTATTACTGTAGAAATGTATAAAAAACTTCAGTCATGCGTAATATGTCAGACACCACAGGCTGGATTTTTGACAAAACTTGACGATGCATCTCACCCCTGCGTTAAAGCATTTTCAAAATTTCAAAATTTCCAATTATTTGTGAAAACAAGATGGCATGGGGGGGGGGGGGGGGGGGGGGTTACCGTCGCCTCGTGTTCTTTGTCGTTTTTCTCATGTTTCTCTGCCGCTACACCAATAAATCTGACCCAGGACCTGAAGTGGTTTTCATTGGCAGAATCAATAATGGATCAGAGCTTTGACCTGGATTCAGCCGCTCTCTCGGTTTCTTTTTTTTTCGTGGAAAGAGCAGACGGTGTGAATGCAGGATACACTCAGGATACAGGAGGATGAAGACAGGGGGAAGGAGAGGAGATAAGTATGCAGCGGCAAAGAAAAGCAAAGGCCAGGAATCAGACCCTACGTGCGTCTGTGTGTGCTATTCTATGCATCCTCACTGCTCTAGACACCAGAATGCCCCCAGTGATATGTTCTGTCAGCCAGTTATTTGGTGATAAAGGATGATATCCATCCGTTAAACTCTGGCTACGTATACATGCCAGAGTAACCCTGCTATTGACCATACTTGTAAGCAATATTCCACTTAGTTTTAACATGGGGGGTTATTTGACACTCGACCTTCATGAAAACCAGAATATAAACTCCTCACCAAGATCAAATGCAGCTGGACGAGTTTGTAGCGTTCAGATTTTTACTTCCCGTTTGTTTGAATGAGGCCACGAAAATAACCTGAAAACTGACATTTTACAATTCGGTGAAAAGATTCAACAACATATCCCGCTACTGTGATTTTCAACTGTCCAACTTTATAGAATGTCATTTCGCGAAAAAGCATTTTTATTGATAGACAAGGACATAGCGGAGGGATACCACTTCGGAGAGATAGCTCCTGTTTGGGAGACCGGATCTACTTTTATTTTAAAATACTAATTTTAGTGTAAACCAAGAATAAAAATGCAAAATGACAACGGACCAATGATTGCTTTATTGTCTTAAAAGCGGGATCTGTTGTTGAATCTGTTCACGAACGTGCTAAATGTCAGTTTTCAGTCTATTTTTGTGGCGTCATTCAAATAACAAAGTTAAAATCAGAATGCTACAAACATAGTCCAGCTGCATCCGATCTTGGTGAGTAGTTTATATTCTGGTTTTCATGGCGGTCAAGTGCCAAATAACCCCCATGAATATTGCTTTAACCCTCATCCTACCTCTGGGGCACCCCCAGACCCCAGAGGTATACTTTTTGTCTAATCTCACAGGTGCTTTATTCTATCATTCCAATTTTTCATGACTTTGTCAATCAATTTCTTCCTAATGACTTCATATCATTGTTTTCTGTTTCTGTTTTAATTAGTGCTTTTGAAAAAATACCAATGTATTGGTGTCCTGGGGGACCCCCAGTCAAAAGCACCCAATTCCACCTATGCAGTTTTAATAGATGGAACTATTTATTGAGTCCATGTTTGCCATGGGTCCTAATTTAAAGTATCACACACTATCGGGGGGGTAGGGGCACGTCATTTTGAAGGAGACAGACACAGATGCAGCAGACAAAGATTTCCTCATGCTCTTCCTAAGGTAAGATGATGTTCAAAGTCACAAATACAATACGTCATTTAATTAACTGTAACTTTCCTAAAATAATAATAATCTGTTGGTTTTTTTTCAGATGAATTGATTACATAACTAATAATGTTTTGAGAAGAAATAAGTTCACATTTTGCTATGATGGTTGTTTCTTACAGTAGTTTATTCTTGGGGATCCCCAGGGACCCCCAGTCGGTAGTCCTTGTATGTTCAATATGTTGAGGATGAGGGTTAAGGTCTTATTCAGGTTAATCTTTACATGAACCACTGACACCCTGCGATTGACTCTCCCTGTTGCCATGCATGAATAAACCAGTACACCAGTTGCCCCGTACCGGCCCTGACCGAGATAACGCACCGAAAAGTGGATGATTCCCCCCCCCCCCCCACTTGGAGCCTCTGGATGTTTTGATAGCAGTGCGACTGTGACAGCGCTGTCCACGCCAAATTGGACGGTCGCTACCGAAATAGACCAATAATACGAAGCGATCTCGAGACCGATGGCAGAGCGGGGACGGGGTTGAGGAGCTTCAGCGGGGTCCCGGCTGTACGGCAACACCTGTCATGTTAGCGCACCGCCGCCGCCGCCTCCCCCGCCTACTCGCATACATAACCGCCAGGTGTAGGATGCAAAAAAAAAAAAGTGCGATCGGGGGGTCGTTCATTACCCGGACGGCGTATGCGGAACGCGGACGCAGATTGCATTTTTAACAGCAGCAGGTGTAAATGAGGTTCTAAGAGCCGAAGTCTGAAAGCGAAGGGGCGAAACACTCAAGACAACTCGTGCATTCCGGCCTCTTTTGCATTTTAGCGCTATTACATTGAAAGCGCAGAAAAAGTCCAATTGGACACGGCAGACTATCAAAAAGGCCTATCGCCCCAAAATGGCATAGAGAGGTGAAACGAAAAAAGGAATCCTGTCAACTTCTTTTTTTTGCATTTATAGTGTCTGTGTAACCGCTCAGAATTTAGCAGATATTCCATTGTCTAACCGTATCATAATTATGGGAATATTGAGAAATATTGTCAGATTTCAAACAGACGTTTGAGCGTCTCCTATTGGCTACCATTGGGATCTGTTGTCCCAATCGGCTTTTTTCAAGATTTTTTTCCCCCCCAAGTATTGATAAATGCAAATTGTGAAAAAACAGAGGACACAAAATTATACATTATACATACACACATACCAATAGCATACCAATATGCTGAGTGCAAATAAATAAATGATCATAGCCGAAGACAGGGGACACCTCTCTCTCACTACCTGTCTAGTGTACGTCAGTCTATCTGTCTCTCTTCTTCTCTGGTGTCAGAGCCTTATGAGTCACAGGTTCACAGCCCCAATCCCTTCTAAAACAGGAAATGAATACCATAGCACCCCCGCATTTATATTAATAACTTTATCAGTATTCACAAATCACACCAGCCATCTCTCATTTATTTAAAAAAAAATGTGTCATTTACATCATGGATGGCGCGGTGGATGCCGACTCATTCGAGGGAAAGTTCTGGAAGCTGGGCTTTCAGAGGACTCTAAAGTAAATCAAAAATTGGGATTTCTCAACACACACACACACACACACACACACATAGAAGCTGAAATTGAGTTCAGTCAAATTGCTGTGAGACTGAGAGGAGAGGAAAATGGCAACCCAGAAAGTCCAATTTTGGCACTTTTTATTTTGTTTACTTGACCTGAAAGCTTACTGTACATTGACCCTTTATGTGCACAGCAATTGCCTTGCCCATTTTTACCTCATAATATATTTTCAAAATTACATCTTCATCAATCAGAAAATCAAGCTGTTTTTCCTCAGTCACCTGGAAAAGTGACTTTTTTTTGCGGGCGATAGGAGATTTCCATCTGCCAGCACTGGCATTACTTTATAATAACAGATTAGTCAGTCTGGCCAAAAGACCTTCAGATGTCTCAGAGAGAGCAGCAGCATATTACTGTGGAAATCACCTCAACAATCAATAGAGAACTCTGGAAAATTATAAGCCATGCAGTTAGCAGCAGAGGCCAACGCATGGGCCCACAGCATTTTAATGGAAAAAAAAACCTAAATAATACACAAGGCTATATCAACATGGAAAGCATAAATAAACTAATTAGTTCCTATTGCTAGATGACATTTGACATAAACACAGAAATAAGGACAGAATACTGTGATAGAAAAAAAAAAACATGGTTAGATCTGAACAGTAGTGGTTTGGTGTTTGTTCTTACTAGAGCAGATTTCTATTTAATTAGGCTGGCAGTTTTCTCCAAAACATTCATAGGCTAATTACTAAGACATTGTTAAAGTGAATCTTAAAATCAACAGGGAGGGAAAGGAGACAGAGCCGGTGTGAGTCGACTCTCGTACTACCAGTAGGCCCCATCGCTGATTTTTATTAAATCACAGCAATTCTTACACTGAACCAATTCTGGGAAAATAATACCGAGATGACAAGGGATTTAGTGGAGGGTGAGCCCATCTAAATCCAGTTTATCCACCTTTTTATTTGTGGAATTTGCACATCTTTTGAGGCTGATGCAAATCTTGTAAATCTAAAAAAATGATATAAGAAAAGCTCCTAGTACACACCACAGTTAGAAGTATCAAACTGCTGTAAGTTATAGGAGGACAGGGTCTTTTGATGGGAAAAAACTACATTTCTGAAAAAAAAATATATATATTTTTGTTTATACTGGAGGTTTTTTGCCTTTAGCTGACTGGAAGTCATAGTTTATCCTCCTTTTATTTACCACTACATCACTGGAGATGGCCTATCAGAAAGTACGTCAGAGGGAATTAAACAGCAACAAACACAGAAAAAAACCCACTTCGTAATCCCAATATTCCTCCAATGATGGGCTGTTATTACCCTTTGAACCATTTGATTAACTTGCTTTTGCTTCACTGAGGTCACTCCAGTCCAGACTCAAACTGGGATCGCCTGTATAATCCTTCCCAAGGCCAAAATCCAAATAAATCAAGATTCAAATCAGGTTTTTTTTTTTTATCCCCAGACGGCACAACCTAGGTGCTGCAGCACAATGTTAATTTACAGCACCGCTATCTTGTGACATTTTCCAAATCGGTCAATCTGACAACTGATCACTTCAGTTGGAGTACAGGCTGATACCAGCAGTGAAGCTGCAGAAAATAACATCTTTTCTACCTTTTCTCTCTGGCTCTTATTTCCTTTCCCTAGCACTTCTCTATCATCCATGATCATTCTATGGTCAGAGGAATATTTGTTCCATCTATTGTCAGGGTGCTGTGACCTCCGACCAGTTGTGGAAGAAGCACTCAGATCTTTTACTTAAGTAAAAAATATTAGTATAGTATTTTTATACTGTGGTATTTCTACAAGTAAAAGTCCTGCATTCAAAATGTTACTTAAGTAAAAGTACAAAAGTATTAGCATAAAAATGTACTTAAAGCAACAAAAGTAAAAGTACCCATTATGCAGAATGGCCCATTTCAGAATAATACAGTATATATTATATTATTGAATTATAATTATTGATGCATTAATGTGTAAGCATCACTTTAATGTTGCAGCTGGAAAAGGTGGGGCTGATTTCCACTACTTTATATACTTTATATACTACTGGAGTAGAAAGTACAATATTTCCCTCTGAAATGTAGTGGAGTAGAAGTATAAAGTAGCATAAAATGGTAATCCTCAAGTAAAGTACAAGTACCTCAAAATTGTACTTAAGTACAGTATTCAAGTAAATGTACTTAGTTGCTTTCCATCTCTGCCTCCGACCCTTGACCGCCTGACTATTGGTTGCTTGTAATTTTGGGTGATCTAGGAGTTAAAGCTCATTCTACTGTTAGACTCACTGGAAGTCATTCTGGAGGAGAATGTCAGCGAATGACCAAAATGTAAAATGCTGAGGAGCACTCTGCAAATGATCTTTCTATAAAATTAACTACATTCAAGTTCCTTATCATGAGATTAAAGTTCCGCACTGCTGACAAATAGTCTCGACTAATGTTTTTTGGTTCACAAAAAGCAGGGATCAGAAATGTAGAGAAAGGTTCGGAAATGCGTAACGATTTGCCAACGGGCTTCACTTAATAAATAAAAAATAGGGATCTGGATCAAAAAAAAAAAAAAAAAAAGGGATCTGGATCAAAACAATACACTCGCACACAACAAAAATGGAATGTATCTAAAGAAATATGGGAAAACAGTGTTCACCAATAGAAATGACTCTTTATCAACAACCCTTCACTCAACTTGTCATTCCCTGATCGAGTGTGAATTACTGGTGAATTTAAAAAGCTGCATTAGGCTAGAGGTTTCCATCATGTTAAATTACTCCTGATACCTCACTTGTGAGCCAGTGATTATCTAATTACTACCAGTGAGTCCATTATAAGCCAACACTCGCTTGTAAGTCAGCATTGATTATGTAATTACATGCAATAACTTCATGAGTCAATACCGCTATTATTAACTCTTTATAAGTTAATTACATGTTAATAATTGCAAGTCAAGGTTGATTGAATCATTTGAGAGCAAACCAACCTTGACTCTCCTGAATAACAGATGATATTTAATTTATCATGGGCCTTTGGCCAGCTCACTTCAGCCAGTTTACACTGTAAACCAAAAACTGCACTTCATTGGCTTTCAAGGACAGAAGTTTATTCTTAATTATTTTCATAGTTTGATATGGAAACCTTAAAAATGCAAGAATCGGAATCCGTGAAGTAGTAGTGGTAAATAAACAGGAGAGTATAATGTCCAGTCAGTGATCGTCAAAAGGCAAACAACCACCAGTATCAACAAAATTCAATGATATTTTCAGAAAAAATTATGAATCTATTGTTTTTCTCCTTAAAATACCCTATTTTCACATAGGGTACGATGGTATATACTATGAATTCCCCCTATAAAATTGGTAAAAGGTGGGTTAATTAATAAAATTATGGGAAAAAATGAGTTCAAACGTGTTTACCCTCCGCTACATCGCTGCAACCAGAAATGATAGGTTCATCATTTCTCTATTTGTGATATTTGTGGTATTTGTGAGTAGTGGTATATGGTAATATTGCGTTAATATAAATGTATTTTGGTCAGTTTGAGACTTGATTTAGCTTTGAAATGGCTACAGTAAAACCCAAACTATTAATAACTATTATAATTACGGCTCCAATTGCCGCTCATGCTCTGCATACTACAGATGTAAGTACGATGCAAGCTAGGCAACAGTATCCAACAACATGCAATAACATCCTCCTTCAACTCGCAACCCGGTTTCTGCAACTTAGGCAACAGTATCCAACAGTATCCAATGGTAATCAACAGTATCCAACAGTATCCAACAGTACTCAACAGTATCCAACAGTGCCCAACAGTATCCAGCAGTATGCAACATTATCCAACAGTACCCAACAGTATCCAACAGTATCCAACAGTACCAAACAGTATCCAACAGTATCCAACAGTACCCAACAGTATCAAACAGTACCCAACAGTATCCAACAGTACCCAACAGTACCCAACAGTATCAAACAGTATGCAACATTATCCAACAGTACCCAACAGTATCAAACAGTACCCAACAGTATCCAACAGTACCCAACAGTACCCAACAGTATCAAACAGTATGCAACAGTATCAAACAGTACCCAACAGTACCCAACAGTATCCAACAGTATGCAACAGTATCTAACAGTATCCAACAGTATGCAACAGTATTAAAGAGTATGCAACCTTATCCAACTGTATCAAACAGTATTCAACAGTACCCAACAGTACTCAACAGTATCTAACAGTATCCAACAGTATTCAACACTATCCAACCTTATCCAACAGTATCCAACAGTATCTAACAGTATTTCACAGTATTCTACAGTATTTAACAGTATCCAACAGTGTCCAATAGTATCAGACAGTATTCAACAGTATCAAACAGTATTCAATAGCATGCAACAGTATTCAGCAGCATGCAGTAACCTTCAAACTGACAACCCCAAGTTCATTCAACCATTCATGTCTGCTTGCAACTGCTCGGGTTGCAACCTGTCAAAGTGCCCTTGAGCAAGCCATTGCCTCCGTACAACATGGGTGCAACGTATCCAACAGTAATGACCAACATCCAATAATTCAATAGTTGATTAGTTTGTAGTTCATTCCTGCTCCTTGTGTCGGCGACCATCTACCCTGCCAAAGTGCCCTTGAGCAAGATACTGAATCCCGGGCAACTAGGGTGCAGCTTACACATTAATCACCAATGGTATTCTTCTTTCCCTGGGATCAGTGAAGCCTCCACTGTGGCAAGCGTCGGCCCTGCCCACGTGCCCTTGAGCAAGACACTGAATCCCTACAGCTAGGGTGTTAAGTACTAGAATGAAGTCTTATACTCCTACTCCACATGCCACAGATTACAACTAGGATGCAACTTAGGCAACAATGTCCAATAGCATGCAATAATGCTCTTCTTCAACCGGATGACCCTGGGTTCATGCAAACAACCCCCCCTCCACACACACACACACACACCTGGTGCCGGCAACCATCTGCCCTGCCGAAGTGCCCTTGAGCCAGACACTAAACCCCCAAAGCCGCTGTGTATTCTGTAGCAGCTGACCCTGCACCATTGACCTGGGTGCAAAGCTAAAAGATGAATTTCCCTAAGTTCCTCATGAGAAATTAAATACCAATCAGTGACAATCAATCAAGGCTCACATTCAAATTCCCATTTATTTCAATGAGGCAACAATGTGTCCGCATCCAGAGTGACGGGACAACTTCTCACACACACTCGGAGACAACCACACACACACATACACACACACGCGTGCACACACATCTTCTCTAAAAACCGTTTAGTGCAACCGGGTGAGGCTATTAATCTCCATAAAAGTCTGCATATAAACTGCCTTACCTTTAGTGGCGGAGCCTGGTTTTCCCTCTCTGCCGTTTCTCCGGGTGAATAGAAGAACAGATGCTCTCCTCCTGTGATCCGCTGCTCTCCGTTCTTCGCGAGCAGGTGCGTGTGTGTGTGTGAGAGAGACAGAGGAAGAGAGTGTGTATGTGCGAGTGTGTGTGTTACCGGAGGAGCGCGAGCCTGCCGGTTTCTGATTGTGGTCTGGAGGATAACGGAGAGGGAGGGTTGTATCGTTATGAGGGCTGCTCTCTCTCTTTAACCCTTATTTAACCAAATATGAGACAAGTGACTAGAAAAGACTGTCTGGCTGTCAGGAGAGGCTGCATTAATTATTGTTACTATCATTATTATTATTATTTATTTATTCTGTATTTTCATAGGCTGCAATTCAGGGTGTAGTGGCAAATAAAAAGGTGGGTAAACTATGACCTCAAGTCAGTGATAATCACAAGACAACCTAAATCAATTATATTTTCAGAAAAACATGAATTTGTGTTTTCTTCTCCTTAAAAGACCCTGTCCTCATATGACTTTAATAACATCAGTTTGTCACCACTTATTATTTATATAGTATACATTTATTTCATTTAAATAGTTATGATAGTCTAAAATTGACATAAACCTTAAACTGAATGTAGATGGATTTACCGCCCATTACATCCCTGCTCACACCTCTTTCTTTCTCTCTCTCTCTTTCTTTCTTTCTTTCTTTCTTTCTTTCTTTCTTTCTTTCTTTCTTTCTTTCAGTATCTATACCTATTCATTATTTGGTTTGAAAACATATACTTTACAATAGGACATAATAGGACATTAATTACTTGGTGTGAAAACATGTTCTATACAATACAGTACATAATCACCAATATAATCATTATTTTCTGTATGATGATTATGTATACTACTATATAGATATATACTGTATATGTAAAGCAGTTGCAAATCAAGAACTTGTCATTAGCCAGTGAGGGGATATTGGACATTGTAGTAAGCATTGTGTGTGTGTGTGTGTGTGTGTGTGTGTGTGTGTGTGTGTGTATGTGTGGGTGGATGGGGGAGGGAGAGAGAGAGAGAGAGAGAGAGAGACTCACCAAGGGATTTCCAGTTTAAATTGCAAGTTATCTTTCTAACTGTACATGTGTTATTAACGGTCTCAATTCTTTTAATTTATTTTTATCGCTACCATTAACATTAAGGGGAAGTAATTTTCCATGGTGTGTGTGTGGTGTGTGTGTGTGTGTGTGTGTGTGTGTGTGTGTGTGTGTGTGTGTGTGTGTGTTTGCATCTCAGGGGCCCCCAAACTTTTGCAAATCCAGGATCCCCCAAGTAGAAACGCGTTATTCGACCTCGGACCTTTATTTGATACGATTTTGTCCCAGAGACCCCATGCAGGCAGATTTTAGTTGTTAGATACCATTTAATTATTCAAATTTTTATTGTTATTTAGTTGTTATATCATTTCGTTTAGAACGACATAACTGTCCCTTACCGTAGGTTGGGAGAATACAATGGAAACCTATGATTAAAAATGGTCACTTTTATACTTTTTTAGTATTGTAAATGAAATATGAGCGAAATTAAACTATCCCTTATTTTTTTCTCTGGGGACCCCATCAGACTTCCTCAAGGACCCCTGGGGGTCCCAAGACCCCACTTTGAGAACCACACTGTTAGAGGATGGTTGTATTTCATCCATTGGTCCTGGACTCGTGGGGGGGCAGGGTTACAGCCCTGACAAACTTTTCATTAATATTTAAACATTTGCTTCTTCAAAACAATGAGGTATTGTAGAATAATCTGATTCCTTAATAATAATGGAAAAATATTTATAGATGTGTTTGCTCCTGGACTAATGGTAACTGGTTTAAATTGACCTTATCGTACTTTACGGTACTTTTCTTTATCTATTATGGTATCACTATAATATTCCTATAATATTCCTCTGCAGAGGCAGTTTTGCAGTGATGTTTGAATAGATTTCCTTCTAAAATTGAATCAAGGATTACTATGGTTCTTCTTCTTTTTCTTCTTCTTCTTCTACTTCTTCAATTTATATCTATTTGACAGCCAATTTCTTACACTCTCATTACCATTCTGCAGGATATTTAGCCTCAATTAGTTATCAATAGCTTTATGATGGGGTATAAATGATGTATAAAATATGAAAAGATACTAAAACAAATGAAATAATGCAATATGCATGCCAAACACTATATATAACTATGTACAATTTGGCGATATCAAGTTTTGTAAGCTTTAGTTCAAAACACATATGCAAAGTGCTTTACAATAAAAATAAAACTTGTTGCAAAAGCAACAAAAGCACAGTAAAAAAAAAGCAATACACATGTTAATGCCGTTGCCATTGAAAGGAGGACCTCAAAGGAGGTTGGGTGGTCAGTGTGGCCATCTCCACTGATTAAAATGTATTCATAGTGTGTTGACTAAGGCACCAGCGATTACTTTGGGTGCGCTGGCTCAAAAGCAGCGGTCAGAACTCCATCACAATGGAGAAGGGGTCAGCGCACATCCTGTTAGGGCATCAAGTCTAAAAATGACATTAAGAGGCAGAGATAGTCAAAAGTAAATAAATAAAGGTTTGTTTAATTTGACAACTGCGAATGTTTGGAGTGTTAGTGAACATTTTGGTGAGCGTGCAATGTGGTGAACACTTTTTGAAAACACCATCAAAAAGGAAAAGTAACCCACACACCAGCCAGGATCAAAAAAGGGCATTAAGAAGCTGAGATAGTAAAAAAAAAAAAAAAGGGTTCTTTTAACTGTATACTGTATATTGCAAAAGATGAAATTGAAGATACATCTACCCATCTGGTTATCATCAGTGCAACTTTTTCTCTGTCTATTTTGTTTTTTTGCACCATGTCCAATTATAAGAACCTTTTGTTTCACTATTTCAGCCTCCAGATATCATCAAAATGTATTCACAACATTTCAGCAGACCAAAATGTTAATTGACACTCCAAAAAGTGCAGTTTACCAGTTGGCCTTGAGGTAGTGAGTACTGTTACTTTGCAGACATTTAACTTGAGTTAAACTACTGAAGTAAATGGAAAAAAGAAGTTAATTTAAAATGTACTCAGAGTTGCCAAGTTTCTTTAAAAAAAACGGGCATGGTTACATGTGCTTTGTCCATACAATCCAAAAAGGACAAGAGGATAGGGAATTTGAACTTTTAAATGTTTTCATTTCAAATAATTTGTCAAATTGTTCTACCTAATAAAACTGTGAACAGGCCGAGGCCATGGGTGAGGACCTGAGGACATTCACTGACTTTCCCTTACCTTGCTTCATAAATTGGCCAGTTTCTGTACTTTAACAGATGCAATTCCAAATGTAGAAAAATATTTCAGTCAAATTGTACTTGAGTAAAAGTTTTAAAAAAAGTACGACTTCAACCTCCACCAACTCTGAACAATTCTCCAACTTATATTTAAACCTTCAAACATACCCATAGGATTTGGAATCAAATCTCTATCCCTGTTAGTTTCATAGTTATGGCTAAAAAGAAATATATATATATATACAGTATATAATCATATAATGGCAGAAATTTCAGATCTGGATCACCACCGAAATCAAATCAGTTGTTCCTTGGCCCAAAGCCTATCTGTCCACCAAATTTAATGGGAATCTCCTCATAAATTTAGGGATGTTCTGCTGAGGAGCGTATTTATCTGACATTGTTGCATAAATTGAAAAACATTTTTTTTACATCTTGTTTTTTAATGAATCCCATTGTGTTCAGCAAGTGCAAACACTGACTATAATGAATAACTTGTTTATCATAACGCGATAGGGAAGAGGGGAGACGGGTGTGTAATGTTAAGTGGAATGA
Source organism: Centroberyx affinis (assembly GCF_046629955.1). Lineage (NCBI taxonomy): Eukaryota > Metazoa > Chordata > Actinopteri > Beryciformes > Berycidae > Centroberyx > Centroberyx affinis. Next base: position 73,053 of record NW_027282005.1, read on the forward strand.
AATATGGAGTAGGAAAATTAAGTGACGAGAGGTTAGTCCAATTTAATTCACTCTACACAAAGTCAAAGCAATTTATTCAGAATCATTAAAATGAGGATGATGTTTTGATCGTTGTGGTGTAAATTAAATAAAGGATTTAGCGAGTTGATAAAATAAGTCTGGTAGGAGAAATTAATCATCTGTTGTTTCTTAAATTATGGTCTGGGGCCCATAAAGGGGCCGAACGTTGGTGGGTCCCATCATGGCAAGAGTAGCAATATGTTTTAATAAGCCTGGTTTCCCCAGTGAGAGTTTAGCATTTGCTTGCCAGGCGAAAAAAATAGTTCAAAGGGGAATACCGCTCATTTATTATAAGTTATAAAAGACATCTATATCTACATCAATCTAAAATGAGTGATATATAGGTCGATATAGGTAGAAATTGGGGGTGTATAGATAGGTACAGATAGGAATTGGAAATCATACAGCATCAATACAGCTTGGTAAAAATATAGGCAGTATTACAAAAAAATACGAAACAGCTAATAAATATAATAATTCACATTTTGAAGTACGGAGAAGGATTCATTTGTTTTTTCCAATTGCTTGTCCAGAGAAACCAGAGAAACTAGAGAAACCAGTTGCTCCAATGTCAAACAAACTTTAAAAAATAACCTCAGGCTTAAAGCCATTCAAACACACCACAACACAAAAGCACACTCTGGTTACTTACAATGTCCAATATGTCCTTACTTTTGAATTGCTATACCTAAATTGTCTTAACTTTGGAACTGTTTTGTGTTATTATAGATATTGGTGATTATGTATAGAGCATGTTTTCAGACCAAATAATGAATAGTTACTATAGATATTGGTGATTATGTACCATTGAATAGAACATTTTGTCAAACCAAATAATTAATAGTTATTGTAGATATTGGTGATTATGTACTATTGTAAGGCACATGTTTTCAAACCAAATAATTCATAATATCAATATGATCTGAATAGATAAACTACTGTTTTTTTGATTTTGGAAACTTTAAATGTTGTATTCTGTTTTGGCAAAACTGCTTCATGACAATAAAGTCACTAAATTGAATTTAAACTGTCAATGAATGGGACATACATGATGTACTTTGTCAACATTGTTTGCCGGAATGTTTACATCCAAATAAACTTTTTTTTATTACATCTCTACTATCAATTCCAAATCTTACAATGAACCCTGCACATACTGCCACCAGACTTTCCATTTCCTAATGTAACATCACAGATTAAAAAGTGACACAAAGTCTTCTCTCTTGTTTCTGGCCGTGGGCTTCACAACCTGTCCAAATATTGAGACATAGCTTTTTAGCCTCACATTTAATATCCATGTCTTAATATCCATGCAACCATTGTGTTTTATGTTGTCATTTATCTCATGCACATTGAGTTAAAACTGTCTTATTTATTTATTATTGCTTTTATTGCCTCAGTCTTAAGTACCTTGCATTTCTTTCATGAAAGACTGTTTCTCTTTCTCTACCTTCCTTGTCAATCCTTATAGATGAGGATTATGTATTGTCTAATAAAGCAGAAATGCTCTAAAATTGTCTTACATATGATTATTTACAGCGGCATCCTATTGTTTTGTTTATTTCTTTGTTTTTTGTTTTTTTTTAAAGGGGAATAATTTAGCCTACTTTTTCCCATTTTAAAAGAAGGCAGAAATAATTTCAAACACTCAGACAAACACACACAGAGGTGATTATGTTAATGATATTTATATAATAGATATTTAGATAATGTTAGTGATGTCACTATTTAGTGAAATTTTGAAAAAATAATACATATATATCTTTATATCTTTATATATATTAGTCAAGGATGAAATGAAAAGGTCGGTAAACCATAAACCAACCATAAATATAAACAATAATCTATTATACTTACAGAAAAAATATGAATTTAAGCTTTTTTTTTCACCTTAAACGACCCTGTCCTCATATAACTTCCATCAGTTAGATACTATGAATACTACAATGAATTTACACTATGAAGATTTATGTCAGCTTAAATATTGGTAGAGACTATTCCACAGATAAAAAGTTCTGAGTACTACAGCTACTACTGCTAATACAAATAATAATAGAAATAATAAAAGCAATTTTAGCTATTTCATACAAATTAATATGAACAGCAGCAATGTTCTGTAGCCTTTTTAACTTTTGACACAGGCAATTATTTTGCAATTGGAATCCCCACTATTTCATTTGGAAAGGAAACTCTTATTGATCATTGCAGCAAACAGAAAAAAAAAAAAAAAAAAAAAAACACATCTGAAAAAAAAAGCAGAGTACTTTACTTTATGCCCCCCCTGGTTCAACTCCATAATTTTGCTTTGCTGGAAGACAATAGAGGGGAAAAAACACTCCCCGACGTCGACGCTTTGATCGTATTCGACACCCGAGATTTGACCTGATATTGTTTTGACAGACATAAAGACGTCATGCGGACAGGAAAAAGCATGTTTTGAGACGCATAAGCTGGCGAGACTCGCGGGTGTGCTGGGAGTCGGGGAGATTTTTAATATTGTGCTGGTAGCGCTGGGAGAATGAATGGGTGTTGGGGAGGGGAAATCGCCAAGATGGGGTTTCATTTAGCCAGCGGAGAATGAAAGTAATGGGATCCCTTCTCTGGCACACACACACACACACGCACACGCACACGCACACACACACACACACACGCACATATGCACAGTTCCCAAATGTGCATACGCATCCTAGGGCAGCGCAACTTCGAAGTTTTGGACGATGCGAGTGTGTGCGCTCACGTGAACACACACGCACACGTAATAGTGTGCTAATGAAAAACGGTAACTCATAAGCACACACACACACACACACACACACACACTCGCAGTAGTGTTCTTGCAAAAATAATATCTTGGAAAGAAAATACACACACATACACACACGTGCACAGTACATATGCACAGCAAGTGCAGGTTTTCTGTAATCAGCAGTAAGTGTACCATGGTGAGTCATTGACTATCTCTCCATCCATTTAGGTATGAGCCTTGGTTGACTACAGCTGCCTGCTGTGTTTATTAAAAATATAACAGCCCTATTATACTCATTAGGTTATTGCACGCACGACACAGATGGAGAAGCATGCACAAAGACATATACACCCCTAATTCTGAATATTGCACTTGATTTCAGTTTATCACTCCGCCCTAAGATTTATTACCGGTGACAGTTATTCCACACATCATTGCTTCTTGTATGAAAAGCTTAGGTGGGCATCCCTAACAGTAAGACGTGACAGGCATTGGTTTCTCTTTATTTATAAAGCCCTTAATGGCAACTTATATTACTTCTTTATTAAATTGGTCCTATAGTCACTATTCAACTCGTTAAAGTCACTTTCACTTTCACTTTTCACTTTCAACTTTAATGTCATGTGTATTAAATACAATGAAATATTTGTGCTCTGGCTCTCTCTGCCTTAACACAAAGGGCACACCATCACAAAACCAACAAAAAAAAAAGAAAGACACTACAGACCTACATAGACTATGTACACAATGCACCCGTATGTATACACAGTGGTGGAAGAAGTACTGAGATCTTTTACTTAAGTAAAAGTAGTAATACAACAATGTAAAGATACTCCATTACAAGTAAAAGTCCTGCATTCAAAATCTTACTTAAGTAAAAGTACATAAGTATTGGCAGCAAAATGTACTTAGAGTATCAAAGTACACATACTCATTATGCAAACTGTCCCCATTTAGAGAGTTATATTCTTCATAAATTATTGGAATAATAATACTGATTTATTGACATACATGTACATGTAAGCAGCATTTTAAAGTCGTCAACGTGAAGCTAATCTTAACAATTTAGCTATACTTTTGGGTAGTCTAATCTATAACAATGCTATTTTATAGTTATTTTATAAAGATGATCAAATGTTTTAAATATAAAATATTGATCTGAAAAGTAACTAGTAACTATAGCTGTGAAATAAATGTAATGGAGTAAAAAGTACAATATTTCCCTCTAAAATGTAGTGGAGTATAAGTACAAAGTAGCATAAAATGGAAATACTCAAGTAAAGTACAATTACCTCAAAATTGTATTTAAGTACAGTACTTGAGTAAATGTGCTTAGTTACTTTCCACCACTGTGTATACATTATATACACAATATACAGTACACGATAACTTTTTTTTTTCCACTTCACAGTGATTAGCTAATGCTCTAAGAACTGCGTACAAACACTGAATTTGGGAAAACTGCCTTCAGTTTCTGTGCTGCACACACCTGGAACACTTTGCAACATACATTGAAACTGGACACAATTGTTCATTTGGGTCAATTTAAAACCATAATTGCAAACTGCACCACTCATGAATGTAACTGTTTTTAACTGTGTTTGGCTGTGTTGTTGTTTGTTTATTTGTTTTCTTGTTG
>NW_027282005.1:80000-82926 GCF_046629955.1 Centroberyx affinis
ACAACTCCCCCACTGCTGCTATTAATGACACAATCATATATCCAACAGTTATTGATACACAAATAAATTGCCGCACATATTTCATTTTGTGTGTAAAGGAATAAACATGTGTCAATAGGTGACATAGGCTATAAATTCACTGAGATTGTATTTCCCATTAGAACATACAAATGCAATTTCTATTTTCAAATTTGCATTCATTCACACACATTTGTTCCTTTCCTTATTTTCCTTTTGCTGAAAAATAAAGCTGAAATAGTGGTACATTATTATTTGTAATATTAGGTAACACGCTTCTATGAATGAATACATTATAATCATACTTATAACACATTATAATGCCATCATAATGCATTATAAGTATAGTTATAATCATGCATAGACAGTTATAATGTTTTATAACATTACTTATAATCTGTTATAAAGCTTTTTCATTCAAAAATCTTTATAATAGATTGTAAGTAATGTGTTTATAATGTTATAAAACATTATAACTCTATGCATGATTATAACTATACTTATAATGCATTATGATGGCATTATAATGTGTTATGTAAAAGTAATGACAGCAGTAGTAGTGGCATTATTATTATTATTATTATTATTGTTATTATTATGACTGTTGTTATTATTATTATGTTTAATTCTATAGAAGGGAGTTTGCTAACCTGTATAAAGCAGTAATGTGACCACAGTGTGTGTTTGTCTTATTAAGCCCTCTTGCTGCTGATTAGGACATTACCATGCACTGTCATGCTCTATGTGTGTGTGTGGTGTGTGTGTGTGTGTGTGTGTGTGTCTGTGTACAGTATGTATGCATGTGCGTTCTCATGCATGTGTGTATATTTCTAAGTGAGTGTGCATGTATGAGTGCGGTGTCTGAATGTGTGTGTGTGTGCGTGCATCTCTCTGATTGCTGCTCTTCTCTGGCAGGCACACCAGATCAGCTACTACACACACACACACACACACACACACACACACACACACTGAGACAAAGACAAGACTAAGAGAGAGTACATATCACCTAATTGCACAGAGAACAAGGTGTCAGGAGATGATAGGTGGTTTAACAAACATTTGCATTATCCTCTCTCTGTGTGTCTTGGACACACACACACACACACACACACACACACACTGAGAGTAGACATCACCTCTCTTACCTAATTGTGCCTGGAACACCGTGTCAGGAAATGATAGCTGATTTAACAAACATTTGCATTATTCCCCTCTGCTCTCTCTCACTCACTCGCACACACGCACACACACACACACACACACACGCACACACACACACACAAAACACTTTTGGCTAACAAAACACTGCCTTTCAGCCAAGCTAAGAACTCTGTGAATAAATCCATAGCAATGAGACACTTAGTCAAATTAACGTGTTGACTATTACTGCAACACACTGTGTGGATGACAGAACAGCAACAGTTCAAATCTCTCAGTACAGCTCTGGAAGTTTATATAAAAGTTTAAATGGTATTTGGTGGGGAAAAAAACAAGGTTAATACAATGTTTTTTTACAGGGGAAGATTTCCCTCGGCTCGCCTGGAATACATTATCCAACTCGCCTGCACTTTTTGGAAGTAATGTGGTCTGAGCTTATGTTAGGAGGTTAGTTAGATAGATTATTTATGTTTATCATTATTATTATTAGTATATTTTTATTAGTAGTAGTCGTACTAGTAGTAGAAGTAGTAGTAGTAGTAGCAGTAGTAGTAGTTTTAATTTATTGGGTAACACTTTACAATAAGGGTACATTAATTAAGGGTTAGTTAATGCTTAATAAGCATTAACTAACCCTTAATTAACAGTTAACTAATGTGTCTGGTAATAATTTACTAATAGTGTTCATGTTAACTAAGGTATTAATTTATACATTATTTAATAGTTTATAAAGATCACTATTAAATAATGTATAAATTAATACCTTAGTTAACATGAACACCATTTGTAAATGATTACCAGACACATTAGTTAACTGTTAATTAAGGGTAACCCTTAATTAATGTACCCTTATTGTAAAGTGTTACCATTTATTGTATTCATTTTACCCTTACAAAGACATCACATGTGAAAACCCACATGTGAACTCAATACATGTGCTTTCTGGACACATTTTTTTTCCACGTTACTTCAGATGTGAACATTTCAATTCACAGGTGAAAAGTGTCTTCTTTTTCACATGTGAAAACAGAATTGCACACGCGAAGGCACACTTTGCAGGTGAAAATGTCATTTTCACCTGGTAATGTGAAATTTCACACGTTCACATATGTAAACCCACATTTCCAAAAAAGCACATTTGCTTTGAATGGCGTTTTCACATGTGACTATATCTTTATTTGGCTTTGTTTTGTTTTGTTTACTCATTTCTTTTTGTGCATACTTCAAAATAATAATACTGTTTTATATTAAATTACTATACTGTACAAACTATACGGACTGGTTTCTATATAATTGGAATCTGTAGTTTGGGCAGCCTGAAGTGAAAGACTAAAAGGACTGTAGTTTTTCAACTGGTCATCTGTAAATACACCCAATTTCAGACAGTGTGCAATTTAACCTCACAGTCACTGCATCTCTCTCTCTCTCTCTCTCTCTCACACACACACACACACACACAATCTCTCTCTCTCTTTCTCTCTCATAAAAAAATGAAAAATGATAATACTCTAGCTACTAGTTACTGAGTAGCTTTTTTGTGTACTTTTGACTTAAGTATTGTAATTTGCTGCATTTTAAATCATATCCATTACGGAGTACAGATTTTGCAGACTCTCCATAAGCATTGCATACAACACTGGTCAGTTATATGAAGCAAGATAAGGGGAAGTCAGTGAATGTCCTCAGATCCAAACCTCAGCCTGTTCACATGTAGACATTGTTTTTTTTTAAGTAACTCAGTAAAATA
>NW_027282006.1:0-26013 GCF_046629955.1 Centroberyx affinis
TTAACTAACCCTTAACTTAGTGACCCTTATTGTAAAGTGTTACCAAAAAAACTCTTTTAATAAGACGTTTTTTAAATTATTTTTCCATTTTAGAGGCATGCATAACCATGAGTTTTACACAGGAACAAAGATCGCACATTCTGATTTTAGCGAGTCCTTATTGTACCTTGCCCTTAGATCAAGAGTTTTGCGCTTTTGTTTTCATCCGTCTTTGAGAAAAAGCATCTGTCGGCCTCTGTTTTTGTTAAGCAGTCAGGTGCTCGTCTGCCAAAATGAATTAATATGGGTCTCACTTTGCTGTCAGCTCAAATTACCTCATGAAATTCTGAATAATTAATCGTGGCAAAGCGAAAGATACGCCGGCAGCTCGAAATGTGAAGAACATAATAAAATCGTGAACACTTTAGAATCGCTGAGAGAGAAAAAAGGAGACATTTAATCTCAGAAAAGTTTATGCGCTTGTCAGGACATCACAGTTTGAGGTGTTATTATAGAGTCTAGGTCTCTCTACAAAGTTGTTGTTTGTTGGCCACATTGTCTGCCCAATTTATTGCGAACTGAATACCTGACATTCAGCTCCAAATTTTGCAGAACATACTTTGTTAAAGTCAAATTGAATAAGCCTGTGTATTTGTATTAGCACCAGTGAGCCTTGACACAGGGTAATTCACTAATAATAACAGGGTAATTCACAGGCCCTTTTCAAAAATATGGCTACCGTACTTCCACAGGGTATAGATCGGTTCTCACCATTGCCAGCAATGTTAAAAAGCCAACTTTCTGTCACCCATAACTCTGTCTGTAATCACTTATTTTGTGTTTCAACATAATGTATAACACAATACAGGTGTTGTCACTGACATATGTTTCTGTTTCTGTTGTCAGACGACTGCACGACTATAAAAAAGTGATTTGATCGAGGGTCACAAAATGCTAACAGTACAGAACTGTTAGCCTTGGTTAGCCAGTTAGCATTTTGTGACCCTCGATCACAGTTACTTGCGCCTGACAACAGAAACAGAAAGATATCTCAGTGACAACACCTGTATTGTGTTATACATTATGTTGAAACACAAAATAAGTGATCACAGACAGAGTTACGGGCGACAGAAAGTTGTCTTTTAATTGAGTCCTCTGCTGTAGACAGACGGACCTGCTGCTGCCACATATGGAAGGTCTTGATGTGTCAAGCGAGGTGATGACACCATACCGGTTTATACATACGCTCTCTATTTTTATATTTTATGTCTGTCTTATGTGTCTTTGTTTTTTTTTTCCATGACAGAGGAATTATAAGATCAACGGAGCTTTGTTAGCACACTTCCACACTGTGAGCAACTTGGTGGATGGGTAACTCTATTCTCTCGAAGTACAGTCTTGGCCAGCCATTTTCCACTGCTTTTGTATCGTCTTTCAAAGTTATATTGTTTTGATGAGTTAAAAAAAGCTAGCTAGCAAATGCTAATTAGGTAGCATTAATCAAAAATAAACAGAAAACTCAATAAAATTACTTCAGAACTTACCATCGACCCCAATGATGGATGCAACCATTCTCCAAATAGCGTTTTGGCGACGTCTATTCCTGTAGTCTTTCAAATAAAACTGGAAAGCTTTGAATGGCTGTAATCACCTTCTAAATGGCCTTGCTCCAAAATATATTTCGGAGTTGCTTATTGGTTATGAGCCATCTAGGCCTCTCAGGTCATCTGGGACAAATCTCCTAGCTGTTCCAAGGACAAAATCAAAATCCGGTGAAGCTGCTTTTGGTCATTTTGCTCCCAGTTGCTGGACCAGACTCCCAGATGACCTGAGATGTGCCCCCACCATACACATTTTTAAAAGGCGACTCAAAACCTTCCTGTTCTCTAAAGCGTGTGAGTAGTTGTTGTTGTCCTTCCTTCTTCCAATGGGTTAGGGTTAGGGTTAGGGTTACTGTACATATGTGACTGTACATATGTTATTGTTTTCCATGTAATTTTTTTTTTTGCTTTTATGTGAAGCACATTGAATTTCCCTGTGTATGAAATGTGCTATATAAATACATTTTTACTTACTTACTAACGTACCCAGTCCGGCAGTTTGTTGAACCTGGGTGGGCACTAAATAGGCATCGAATTTGGACACCGAATTCACTTAACGGTACACACAGAACCATATAGTTCCATCAGGCTGGAGCACAAACACAATGGAGCTACACCAGTTGCTGTGGAACTCTTCGATTGTTATTTGCAGCATAGCTTTCAATTCTGCCCGATGAACCTGGTCAGGGTCGGTCTGTACTGCTACCCCTTCGCTTTTAGGCGATTGAGATGGTAAATCTGCTGTGCTTCACCCCTGTCAGATCGCGCCACCTCATAATCAACATCCCCTACATGGTGTGTCACCACGCACAGTCCATGTCACCTGGGGAGTAATTTAGAGCTGTAAGTGGGGAGCAACACGAGCACTTTATCTTCAGGTGGAAATTGTCTCAGCGGGGTATTTCTTATACAGGTGTTGTTGACGTTCCCACACCTGGAGCACATTCTCCTGTGTAGTCTGAGCCCCCGGGAATGGAGTTTTCCCTGCAGGTCCAGGATTTATTGAATTTCATTCTCATTGATGCTTGGACCGTCCTCCCAGTTTTCTTTAATTAGGTCCGGTACACTAGGTTTTCAGCCATACAGCAGCTCAAAGGGGGGAGAACCCTGTGGCGCCCTGGGGGTACATCCAGCACTACAAGTAACAGAGGCATATCCAGGCATTTATCCCAATTCTGGCTATCCTCATGCACAAACTTGGCTTTTGAGTATTTTTATTAAATCACTCCACCAGCCTGTCAATCATGGGGTATTACACACTGGTCCAAACTGATTCGCTGCACAATAATCTGTACAGTTCTTGAAGTATCAGTGACATACAGCGAATGATGTGCCTTGTTCAGTCAGGATCTCTTTTGGGATTCCAACCAAAGATAATATAAAACAAAGCCTGGCAAAGAGATATCACAGCACACTATGGTCTAATGGCATAATTTGTTCGCAGGGGGATTTGGTTGAAGGGAGTGGGGCACAAAGGCACTTTTGAGGTGGCTAGGGGGTTGACTGATTGACATTCGTGACAGGCAGCACACGTCAGACGGGTTCAGTGTTTTAAGTCGTCCCACATGACCTACCTGTTACGATGAGCTGCCTGGAACAGCATTTCCCGACGACTCTGGGGGGACCAACGACAGGATGATTTCCTCATTGGTCTGTACAATCTGTTCCTTTATCACTGCGTCAAATGCAAACGGCAAGGTGTTGTGACAAGATAAAATCCTCCATGGGATGGACGGGAGGGCTGCTGGAGCACCTGGGAGTATCGCCGTCCCAGATACAACTGTTCACAGCTCAAAACATACAACTCCACGCCTGTTGTGAACACTCCCCTGTGCGATCTATCATCAATTTCTTAAACCCGGGCCAATTCATTCTCAACCTTAGGAGATGTGAAAGGCAAGAGTTAATCGCTTTGTTTGTGGAAGACAAAAAAAAAGTTCTAGTAGGTGTGACCATGTAATCCAAAGCAGACGTGTACTTCTGTATATGTGAATAAATTGCACATTATATGTCATGTGGATGTATTACTTACTATTATTTACACACCGGGATTCTAATTCATGATAAATATTGGGGTAGTCGTCAGTCATTACGAGTGTTCAGATGGATAGAGATCTGTCGGTGCTCATGACATCCGCTCCCGCTCCCATTTAAAGCAAGCGCTTTAGTAGCCTCTGGAACCCAAGGGTCTCCATGGCAACTGAGCTGGATGCCTGTCTTGCCGAAAAGATGAGAACGGCATAGGAGACACAGCACATCCACATAATGTCAATCAATTATGCATGAACTCTAGTGTGCAGACGGCGTGCGATATTGTCATAGGCTGATAAAACATTGAGAATGACCTGAACCAATTCAAAATCAACCATCTCCTTTGTAGCTTCATCTGGAAGTAATAATAGAAATGGTGATAACATAGATATAGTGAGCTGAACAATAGACATCATGTAAGGAGATGGACTCTAACAATAAAGAGAAATGGTTTACGTACCACTTACCACCACTGTATGCAGCATTTAAAGTCAATATTACCAAAGACAAGGGGCTTCAATGCTGTTTCTAACAAGCACTTTCTGAGGCTTGGTGCAAAAGTTCAGGACCAAATTCTTCACCTCACTCTTTATACCTTTTATACCCTGTCCTGCTCCCCTGGATCCTAAAGACATACCTGCTACTTTTTGAAGCTCATTTGAGGACTGTCACAATAATAAAATAGACTCACTTGCGCTGTCTCTGTGCTAATTTCGTGGCCCGTTGATCTCATTTTGGGCCCATTTCACTATGTCGAAAGGTAAAAACTCTCCAATCTGGTGTTGCCTATCAAATATGGAAGAACTTTTTTGGAATAATTTTGTATTTGGTTCGCCTAGACCAGTGGTTCTCAATGTGGGGTCCGTGGACCACCAGGGGTCCTTGAGGGGGCTCCAGGGGGTCCCCAGCAAATTGATGAATTGTTAAACTTCACCATTATTTCATTTACAAGAAGTGAACACAATTAGAGAATGTAGAAGAATGACTGTTTTGATCATAGTTTCTCTGTTATCTCTCTACCTGCAATACAGGTAGTCATGGAATTCTGGACAAAATCATATCTAACAATAAAAATATTCTCAGATTTGGGTCAGAGAGACAAAATCTCATTAAAATGGGGGTCCGTGGCTCTTCTGTGTACTAAATGAGGCTCCTTGATATGAAAAAGGTTGAGAATCACTGGCCTAGACCACAAAAGTCTCAGATTCACAGGGAATTTTCCCCCATGTTCCAGATAGCCGGCTCACTATTTGTGTGAGAGGATGTTTGAAGAAACAAGCGGAAGACAAAGGCGCATAAATATGAATAAAGGCTAGCTGTCGGCCTCTAAATGAAGCTAGTGAGTAATGGGCTGCAACACGGTTGTTTGTCACTCGCTGACATCTAGCATGTGGACAACTTCATCTAACCCAACTGTATCTATTAGATCCTGCTGGTCCTGACTGCTGGTGATCCATGGGAAGTATAATGGCTTCCGAGTGGTCTATTGATCTCCTGGAGAATGTAATGCTACGGTACTATAGAACATGTGCTGCTATAGCCTGTCAGTAATGAGACCGTGTTCAGTTCAACCTTTTGAAAAAATGAAGAAAATGAAAAATGAAATCTAAACGCACTTGGGAGAAATGTTCTTTGGGCAAAATCTACGTAAGTCGTCTTTTGCCACCCAAAATATAAAAGGTTATTGTGGTTATTTGGAAAATCTCAGCATATCATCCACGTTGCCTGACCTGTATCAAAATTCATCATAAACGCCAAGTTAGTTAAGTAACTCTCTGCTCACTTGTTGAGCATAATAGCCCTTAACCAGACATTAATGGCTGTAATTGCTGCATGAAAGAGATGAGAGGAATATGTTTTCTGTTTCATCAATCAATCAGTCTCCAATTAAACTGCAATTCATGACCGATTGATTGATGTGAAATAATGAGGGAGGCTCGCTGCCGCGTGCAAATGACAAATGTCAGACTCGGGAGGGGCACTGCGGCTATCATAGACTAATCATAATGGACTAATCCATTACCCAGGATTCAGCAGCAGGGATTCATTAACTGAGGTAGACGTGTGCAACCCCAACTTTTATCCCTCTGCTGAAGTCTCTTCAGAGAGAGGCATTACTCCTCTGTTGTGCCCCCAGAATGCCAGCAGCGTGTGTGTGTGTGTGTGTATTTCTTCATGCACTCAATGGTATGTGAGTGCGTACATGTGTATGTAGCATACTCAAATGGCAAGTTTTGAAGGAATTACCAGATGGCTGTGTTCTTAGGGGGAGCTTGCCAAGGTTAATGATAATGAAGAATTAACAGGATTGATGTGTAATTAGACTGATGGATGGAATCACGGGGTGCGCATGTTCACGAACGTGCACACACACACACACACACACACAAACTGGCAGCATTATAGAGCGTGACTCTCTGGAGTCCGTTACACGCGGTTCATCTTGAGACGTGTGCTTTTGTGGTTTTAACGTGATGGAAAACGCGGTTTAAATGCCATACCGTCAATATATGAACACACATGCATACACACACACACATCCACACACACATTTCAATTACCCACTCATATCAGCTTCTTTGAGCCTGGATTATGTCACAAATTAATCAAGTGTCTCATCCCTTTGGCAGGACTCGGTGTGTGCGGCTAGCAGGTTGATTACTGTTGGAGTGTACAGACAGATTTACGGCCTGACACAGTTCTCTCATATCTTCTGAATCTATGTCCATTCCGTTAGAATTTATCATCGATATGGCAAAAAAAAAAATTCCAGATTACTTACTTTTGTAGCTAGACAGTATCACTGGGACAACATAATAGTGATAGGGCATGGTGCAAGCATTTTTGCTCTCTCCCTCTCACCCACACAGCCACCTCCAACTAACAGTCGTTTCTCCTCTGTCTCTATCTCACTCTAATCTTCTGTGTGCTCTCACCCCTAAATATAGCAATGTATCTGTACTTCGATAAGGGCCTCCCTGGATACAGTAATTGGCTCCCCTCTGATTGAACCTGAAATCTGTTATTGGGAGGAATGAGCCATATATACAGTACGCCCTCCGAGCTTTAATTTCCATCAGCAGAAGCAAAAGAAAGCATCATGCCTTGGCTGTATCTGGCTGTCAGTGCCCGGTTGCATTCAAAACTTTGGGTAAATTTTGTCCCTAAACTTTTGCTTAATGGTCAACAAATAGGGCCCTGTTGCAGATTTCCTGGGGGTTTTGTTTTTCTCAGATTCCAGGTGTTATTTATTTTTACGTTTTCTTACACTCAGTAATGTCTGCAATCTCCGTTTTGTTGTCCAAGTCAATATATCGATGCTTACAACAGGCATACAGCACTTATCGTTCGATGTTTTTTGAAGTATCTAGGTCTAAATACTATTTACGACGCTTTTTCACCCTGGCAAGAATAAAACACAGAATATTTTTTTGGCATCAAAATGGTCACATTTAAAGATAATGACTATTGGTGCAAAACACTGACTATCGGCACAGCATCAGTGGGCGTGCTTGCCTTGATGGAGTCATTCCTATGTTCCCAGGGTCCTATGTTCCCCATATTTATATGGTACATAATGGGAACATGACAAAGGGTCCTATGTTCCCAGGGTCCTATGTTCCCCAGTTCTACATATGTGCTCTCCCAGGGTCCTATGTTCCCAAGGTCCTATGTTACCAGGGTCCTATGTTCCCCAGCTCTATATAGCACATAATGGACCTGAAAAAGCTCTGTATTCACTTAATATGACATGGGCTATTGTGGGATAAAACATTCTGGGTAGTTTTGTGGATCAAACCCAACCCAAACAAGAGTTTGAGTCAAGTTTGAAATTTTATTCACAGAAGCACCCAGACTCTTTCATATTCTCTGCCAAGTCAGATTTGACCCGGAACACCACAGATGTAACAATTTGTTTAGAGACTTTCAAAATCAAATAAAATGATAACCATTGGTTTTGTTGTGTTTATATAGCTGTTTTGAAGCCTTGTTCCAATAAAAAAAACTGGATAATATTTATGAAATATTTTAACTTGAAACCGAACACAATAGGAGAGTTAATGTGTGTTAACAGAATATTGAACTGGGGAACATAGGACCCTGGGAACATAGGACCCTGGTAACATAGGACCTTGGGAACATAGGACCCTGGGAACATAGGATCCTGGGAACATAGGACCCTGGTAACATAGGACCCTGGGAACATAGGACCCTGGGAACATAGGATGTTGGGAACATAGGACCCTGGGAACATAGGACCTTTGGAACATAGGACCCTTGGGAACATAAGACCCTGGGAACATAGATACGCTCCTGGCTTGATATCACTTCTCATTTTTTTGAGAAGTGATTTCAAAGATGACACTGAGTTAGCTAACCTGATTTCTTTGGGCACGTTGTTCCTGACAGCAAGGGCTTGGTCGCCCTTAGTCTTTAGCCTAGACTCTGGAACAGACAACAAGCCCCCTGCAAGAGGATTTCAGGCTAAGCACAGGCTCATACGGGATGAAAAGCTCTAAAATGTAACGAGGAGCCAGGCCATGAAGTGCTTTAAAAGTTATCACTAAAACCTTAAGGGTTTTACAGGCGGTAAATGAAGAGATACTAAGTTTTTTGATTAAGACAAGTAAAAAGACCATTACAATGGTCTAGGCGTGAAGAAATAAAGGCATGTATGATGGTCTCAGTGTATTTAAAATTCAGAACAGATCTAACCTTTGTGTGTAGTTGATAAAAGCATGACTGGACTAGCCTTGTGATGCGGTGTTCAAAATTTAAGTTGGGATCAAACGGCACTCCAAGATTTGTAGCCACAGATTTAGTGTTCTGTGTCAAGGAACCAACAATCTCGGAACCCATCGTCTATCGGTCGGACGACGATTAGACTCTGGGGGCGACGGCCAATATTTCAGGGTTTTCAGTGTAGCCAGCGGACATCCTGGCCAAGACTTCCTCTTCCATGCGCCGGTCATTGTTTACAGTCCGATTAGCAACTTGAGACGCGAGAGTCGAACATTTCTCCACACAATACTCAATCGATACTTTTTGTAGGTGTTTTAGGTCCAGACGACATTTCGGCTAATCTCTATAAACAAATATCTGCATATGAGACGTCGTCTCTCAACTCCAATTGCATTCTCGCATCTCAAGTTGCTAATCGGACTGTAAACAATGACCAGCGCCTGGAAGAGGAAGTCTTGGCCCAGATGTCCGCTGGCTACACCGGAAACCCTGAAATATTGGCCGTCGCCCCCAGAGTCTAATCGTCGTCAGACCGATAGACGATGGGTTCCGAGACTGAGGAACCAAGAGATGGCAGTATCTGTCTGGAGATGTTCTGAGAACCAATAATAAGAAATTCACATCAGCTAGGCAGTCATGTAGTGAATCCAGCATACTAAGGTCAGTAGGTTTTACTGAAAGGTACAGCTGGGTGTCATCGGCATAGCAATTAAAGGAGATGCTATAATGACGAATAATGTAGCTGAGAGGAAGCATATACAATGAGAATAAAATTGGTCTCAAAATTGACCCTTGTGGTACACCATACTTAACCAAGGACAGAGATGAGCCATGATTATCAATGGACACAGAACTTTCTTTTCGTCAGGTAAGAAGGAAACCAGTTTAGGACAGTACCAGAGAGTGACCCTAAGTAGGGCAGTCTCAGTATTATGCTGCTGATGGAAACCAGATTGAAATGTCTCAAATAGGCTATTGTTTTCCACAAGAGCAAGAAGTTGCTTTGAGACAATTTTTTCTAGAAATTTAGAAATAAAAGGTAACTTCGAAATAGGGCGGTAATTATGTGGGAGAGATGGATCAAGGCCTGGTCTTTTCAAAAGAGGCTGAACACTAGTAATTTTAACATAGTCCGGGACGCCGCCAGTAAACAGAGAGCTGTTAATAATGGAGAGCAGACCGGGTCCAATAGAGTTGATTACTTCCAGGAGAAATTTGGTGGGAATAATGTCAAGAGGACATTACTGGATGACACTCTCATACGTGACACAGTCTCTAAAAGTTCATGCAAAAGTAATGGGTGAAAACTAACTTGAGGTGTCCAGATGTGGGCAGTTAACATTAGAAAAGGTTATAGAGTGGGGAAATACTGGATCTGATTAACTCTGCCTTGTCCGTAAAAAAAGGGTAAAAATTTATCATTGTCAGAAATATTTGAGGGTGGAATACCAGAAGAAGCCGGGTTCACTAGTTGATCAATGGTCCAAAATAAAAATCTAGGATTATATTGATGGGAGGAGAAATAATCTTAATCTTTATTATTATAGGAGATTAGTAAATCTTTCATAAACAAATAGGACCTGAAGGCTGGACCTTTTCCACAATCTACTCTGCTTTTCTACATTCCCTTTTACAGCTGTAGATGTTATCATTTATCCAGGCAGATATTTTAGGAGAAGATTTAGACCTAGCTTTTAGAAGGGCTGTGAGGTCTAGGGCAAATGAACAAAGTGAATTAAAATACTTAAACTAAACCCCAACCCCAAATCTGTGGTGAAGCCTGACCCCTAATGGTGAAAAGCAGGGTACTGAACTGGCCATCTACTATTGGCTGGTCTTTGGTGCCAGGTGATCTATAGGGTCTGATCTATAGGTCTATAGGGTGCAACAGGCGGAGATTAGTGGAAGCTAGGAATGCACCATTAAAAACAATACATTGGTGATCAGAAACCAAAATATTATGCATGACAAAGGAGGATATTCTCAAACCAAGGATAAAAACTAAATCTAAGGTGTGGCCACGGTTAAGAGTTTGGTCAGATACATGCTGTTCAAAATTACAAGATTTAGTGACATTTAAAAAGTCAGTGGCAAAGCCATTTGAGGGGTTGTCAACAAGTATATTAAAATCACCAGTATGGATAATCCTGTCATGGTTCGATACAACAGTAGATAAGAACTCTGAGAATTCATGCAGAAAGCTACCATTTGGTTTAGGGAGGAGATAAATTACAGCAGAGAGAACAGGGTCTGGAGCACAAATTTTGAACATGAGCGCCTCAAAAGTGGAGAATTCACTGGCAACAAATTGGTTGCATTTGAGATGCTTTTTATAGACAGTAGCAAGGCCTCCACCATGACCACTGGTCCTGGGTTGGCCAAAACAAGAGGGCACAGTTCAGACAGCTGGCTGTGATCGTTAGGTCTCCATTAAGATCATAAAATCTAGATTGACAGATGTAATAAATTAATTTAAGATAAACATCTTATTAGAAAGAGATCTCACAGAGAAGAGAAGAGCCAGCTCAAACAGTCTATCCTGAGCCTGGGCTGAATTATTTTGTTGAGTTGGGCGATTGATCCACTTTGAGGGTATAAGACTGAGGAGGCATGAAGGCTGAACAATTAACCTTAGTTTTTCCATAACCACAGTGTTTTAGGACATAATTTCGCCAAATAGCATTTTTATTGATAGACTATTAGGAGAGATACTTTGATACTTCGTTTGGGAGACCAGATCTACTTTTATTTTTAAATAATAATTTAAAGGAACACTTCGCCATTATCCAAAAGTTCAAAGGTCAACTTCACTGTGACATCATAATGTTTTGCTTACCACTGTAGCTGAGAAAACGATCTTGGGTCATTCTACAAAAACGGTGGAAGTGCTGTCACTTACTTTTGCAGACACCAAAATCCTTTAAGTTGACATAATAATCACATTAATTATATATGTTCAATAAATAAAGACTGTCCTTGCAATGATAAAACAAAGTTTATTGGCGGAGGCATACAACCGCGAGGCGTTTTTTTCTAGATTAACCTTATCTCCATATATTGGTCCTCACTAACACATGCGATGAGACGGCACTATGTCTGTCTTGCTCACAGAGAGAGGGGCTGTGGGAAGTCCCAAAATTTCCAACTCGTAGAAACTACAACTGCCGAGACACAGAGCGAGTAGACAGACATGGAGATAAGGATAAAATATGGCGACGTGTTCCTTTAAGTG
Source organism: Centroberyx affinis (assembly GCF_046629955.1). Classification (NCBI taxonomy): domain Eukaryota; kingdom Metazoa; phylum Chordata; class Actinopteri; order Beryciformes; family Berycidae; genus Centroberyx; species Centroberyx affinis. The sequence goes on from NW_027282006.1 coordinate 11,587, forward strand.
TAAACCAAGTACAGAAACGTAAAATGCCGACAGACCCAGCACTGCTTTATTTAAGTCTTAAAAGCAGGATCTGTTGTTGAATCAGAATTAAATGTCAGTTTTCAGGCTATTTCCGTGGCCTCATTCAAATGAATGGGAAGTAAAAATTTGAACGCTACAAACTCGTCCAGCTGCATCCGATCTTGGTTAGTAGTTTATATTCTGGTTTTCATGGTGGTCAAGTGCTAAATAACCCCCATGTTAAAACTAAGTGGAGTATTGCTTTAAGCGGACTGATCAAACTCTTCATGAAAAAACACACTGACAACAATACACTTTCTATGCCCCAAGCAGAGGTGGAGTCGTATGTGCCAGTCTGATCTATAGTGAAAGGGGAAGCAGTCTACTTACTACTTTAAGGAGTGGAAAGTTCTCGTGTAGCTACCATATAATGGTGAGGGTGGTTTGCTTATCCTCCAGAAGGGGGCGTGGCTTAGATGCCAGTCGACCGTATCCCACAATCACAGCTCCACTCCCTCTGCATGTTGCCTCATATTTCTGTTTCTTATGATGATAGAAACTAATTGAAATAAAACAGTTTCACCAGAACTTCACAATTCCAAAGTATTCTATGTCTGTTTGAATTAATGTTTTTATAAAGTGGATAATTCCTGTATTCAGTTATGATTGGCTGAGTTCAAAGCCATTGCAGAATACTTGATAAATGCACATCTGAGACCATACAATTAATTTAAATATGAATGCACTAATTGAACATCACCACTCATATCAGTGGTTATGTGTGAACTATATTGCTTGGTGGAAGAATAACAATTAATTATGATTTAATATCCATGAAAAATAATAGATGTCTTTGAACATTGGTGTTCTTTCTTTTTTAATATAGTAGTGTATTAACAGTGTTTGTGTGTTGTGCCTAACAACGCCTCTTAGCTGTTCTAAAATCACTGTCAAGCACTGTGTCAATTGGCTTATTGCTTAATATACCCAGAATCCGTGATCCATCTGTGTTTTCCAGAAAATGGAAAACACAGGGCTTAGGGTTGCCAACTTTTAAAAGAAATAAGAGACACTTAATTATTTATGTGCGGGGGCATAAGAATTCCATAAGGTCAAATTCATATTCATATCATTCCTATATTGTCTGCAACAGTCAGAAAGCAGAGAACTATGGCTTGAATGTCATTAACATGTAAAATCTGAAGCTGCTCCCTTGAAAATGATCAAACCACTAATCTAATTTTGTAGATTTTATACCCAAATGATCTTTATTGTACAGTGGTGTTAATAGTTTGGAACCAGAAAATGGTCCCTTACACCCAGATAGCACCCCTGGGTGCTCTGACAATCACCTTTACCAGAGAACTAAGACTTGAACCTATACTGTTATTAAGATGGAACATCTGTTCCAACCAGAGAATAATTTGGGAACAATTTTCTCTCTGGAACAACCAAATTCATTCACAGGTTTACATTTTATTTCTCTTTCTTTATTTCTTGCTTTGGGAGAGAGTTCTTCATGTTAAAATGTGACTGTCAATGTCAATGCTCGTCTATAAAATTGATTGATGAGTGATTTGATGACATCATGCTGTACTGTTAGCCTGTAAGGCAGTCAGTCAGTCAGGTAACGCTTCATGAGATGTCGCTTCATGAGATGGCCTCTAGAGGGCATCTTTGACTAAGAGATTGCCTCTCGCCTATGGGCTAAATGCCACATTGAGTCCCATACAATACACTGATAATGCCATATTGGATCCCACACATTGAGCCACACTCTTCACCGTCAATTCACAGACATCCACATCTTCTGCTGTCCTGCAAACCTTAACGGTAGGTCACGTTATTACCTGTGGTATGTGACGTTAGTGGAATGGGTAATTTAACCGATAAACGCGTCGCACTAGCCGAGCATTGCCCGTTGTTTCAACACAATAACACTCACACTGCAGTTCCACGTCTTTAGTTATAATAGTCCATTCGATACTTTTTAGCGTTGCTCACACACTTCCTTATTTACTTTGCTTACTGCTGGTCTTCTGTTGCTTTAAAGTCATGTTGGAAGAAGCGGAAGAACAGGATAGTGTTGCTTCTGTCTGAAAGCATTCTTTACAACTGCAGATATTTCTTACTTTTCATGAATGCTGTTGATTGTATTAACGTGAATCTAACTGATAATTGTGATTTTTAATACTTTGGACTGCCAGCATTGGTGGAGTTCCTGTTTACCACTTGTGTTGACACACTTCCACAACTTGCAATGCCAGGTGGGAGATATCCTACTTGAAATTACCGCTAGGAGGTTGACGTGAATGTTTTTTTCCCCACTGGGAAGCTCGTATTTATAGAACATCCGATGAACACGGCATCAGAGAGAACAGTCTACTTGCCAATGAACTCATGTGAGTTAAAACAACATACGTACATTCCAGGCAGTGGATAATCGTAAATACAGATGTATGCAGGTCCCATTGCAGAGTGAGTGTTGGAAGGGCGTGTTTCAATTGCTTGTAGGATTCAACTGTTGGAGATTATGTTGCCCTGTGTGTCAGAGAGCAGCGCTGCCTGCTAACTGGAGCTAGATAAAGCTCTAACCACAGTGTAGTCATTATGTACAATTTGTACACAATCAATCGTCATTGATGGCAAAAACCAGGGAAATAAGGCCCAGGTTGAACATAACCGGAATTATTGCTATGAAACTATCATTATGACCCAGAGTTGATCACAGACTGTACAGAATGTTCTAGGTACAGTATTAATGATCCATTCATAAATTACTTTTTGGAGCATTGGTGCAGGAACATTGGAGCAGCGACTGTATCCTTTAAAAAATGAATAAAATGTGTAAAAGCACAGCTGAAGGTCTAATGTAAAAATGTACAAGTGAAAAGGCATATTGTATCAAAAGTCTCTTAAATTGTTAGATTTGATTCCATACAACTGAATGAAGAGTTTAATACAAATTACATTGTCAATTTGTGATTATTCCTAGCAATTAGGGCAACTTGCTCAAATTTAGGACAAGGCCCTGCACAAGGCAAAGTAAGCAAAGACCCTCATTTACCTTTTATGTGTAGATGAGATGGAACAATTAACTGACTTTTTTGAAGTGGCACCAAGTCCAAGAACTCACTATACTGTCTTTGCAAATTATAGATCAGAGATTGATTGTGTGCTGAGGTTGGGCCATGTTAGAAATATGTGTGCACTTAGGGTAATTTGAAATGTCAGCACTTATCTATTAAGTTATAGGCTTAATTGTTGATTTAAGGTTTGGTATTCGCACTTCATCCAACATCACAGCAAGAAAGGTATTTTCCACCCTAAAATGTATGTACAATGAGTTATTTATCTCTCAGGAGTCCAATTAATATTAGGAGTTGGACTCAAAGCTATAGGATGAATGAAATTCATAGCGATTTCTATCCTCCATGTTCTCTTAGTCTTAGATTTGTATGTTTATGCATGTGTATGTGTGTGGGTTGTTGCACAAGTGGTATCAGCCTGTTGCTCTTTCTGACTCGTACATCATAATCAGTGTAGTTATGATTGTGGTTTTTAAAACTGACTTGAGAGTCATTCCATGTCAAATCACACGCCATGACACCCACCATCTCAGATTGCTCTGAAAGGATTCCTGTAATTAGAAACCAATATTATAAGAAATATAGATAAGAGAAAGATAGATAAGAAATATAATTTGATTTTATATAAAGCAAGCTAATTGACTGCACCCAAATTAGACATTGTAACTGGATAGGATTCATATAATATTCTGTAAATATAGCACCCGACATCCGATTTGGACCAAAGTCATTCATGTTAATGATTCAGACATGAGGAATCCAAATAAATTGTCAAAATCCGCCAGCTGGCTCGCTGTGTGTTATATTGACATACGCACTTCACCAGTGTTTCCACTGACATGAGGGTGAGTAGATAATGACAACATTTTTGGGTGAACTATTCCATTAAGGATTCACGTGGATTGCCATTGTCATGTTTGTATATTTCATTAAGATAAAACGGATGTTAGACACTGCTTATTCCCAGGGATGACAGTGACATTTAACATTTCTGTAATCTTAGCCACATCTAGACTTATTTCTCAGAGTGATCTTTTTGCTCGTTTCTCATGTTTGTTAAACGGATGAAAAACATTTCCTGTGCAATTTTGGGTAGGAAACCAATATCCAATATCTTTTGTTAGTGTATTGTAAACGAATAGAAATGTTCAACCTTTTAACTGGTAGATTCTGACAGGGAGGTTGCTCCTTCCTCAATTTGTAGGAGAAAATGTGTTTTTGACAAAATTCAAAGTGGCTATGGCTCTCCAGTGTTGTGTTTTGATTAATATGAATTAAAGTTATTCAGAAAGCCTAATTAAGGGAGAACAAGCATTATTGTGATACTAGCACCTTATAAGCCCCATAGTGAGCAAAGCATACTAAGAGCCCAATTCATGTGCAACAATGTCTTTACCGACTAATGAGGAGGCTATTGAGGAAAACCCAGAGTTAAATGGCTATACTTGTATGTAGTATAATATCATAGTGCAGAATTAGGTGCTAAGAAGTGGTTTGTAATAACTAATAATGAACCAATACACTACTAATATGCATGTTAATAAGCAACTTATTAATAGTTAATATGTGTTCCCTAATATAAAGTATTACCAAAATTAGAAGTTAAATTCACAAGAAGCAAAAACTCAAATGGCTAGTTAATAAACTACTTGCATGTATGCATGTATGTCTCTTTGTAGGATACATATGGACATGGACATGGACATGGACAGTCTCAGGTGGTTTGCCTCTTGTTTGGTGTATGTATGAAAAATACATTTGACTTTACATTTAACAAACTATGATTTCAAATTTGGTTTTCCCAATTCAATGGCAAACAACTCTGCAATATACAAATTTTACACAATACCAGTTGTCTGCAAGGTAAAAAAACTGATGTGTTGAACCTTCTGTGCAGCCCAGTGCTAGTAGTGAGGAAAGGATTTGCAACTCTTTCACTAAGGGGGGAGAATAGGACTTGATCATTGGCTGAGGAGACGAACAAGGCACAATGCTACATGGTTTGTGTTGGTAGCCTTGGAGGAAGCAGAACTTTCAGTCAACACTCAAGGAAATTAAGTCACTTGTGCCCAGATGTGTCTCAGAGAGATGCATCTGAATTAAGCAAACTAAATTGAATTGGGAAAACCAATTCTGAAATAAAGTTTGACTCAATACTTTTTCAAATTCAACAGTTTTATATGAACATGACAATCAAATTTACATAATTTAAATACAGTTGCTGCTGACCCTAACCCCTCACTATATTAAAAACACATTTCACTTGAGAGTTATGCTTCCATTTGGAATGCAAAATGTATGGTCACCATTGACTATTAGTTGTGCATTCAATTTTGATCGCAATTGTATTGTTTTGGTGGAGTCATTCCTATGTTCCCAGGGTCCAATGTTCCCAAGGTCCTATGTTACCAGGGTCCTATGTTCCCCAGCTCTATATAGCACATAATGGGAACCTGAAAAATGTTCCCCAGCTCTGTATTTGCTTAATATGGTTAGTTAGGTTTAGGGTTAGCATAGGACCCTGGGAACATAGGACCCAGGGAGAGCACATATGTAGAACTAGGGAACATAGGACCCTTTGTCATGTTCCCATTATGTGCCATATAAATCTGGGGAACATAGGACCCTGGGAACATAGGACCCTGGGAACATAGATGCGCTCTCATTTTGGTCCCCCTGTCCATTGTCTCTAAAGCCAGCTGCATGTCTGAAATGCCAATTTGAACCTGGACTGGTGTTTCTTCAGAACCTTCGATGCTTTAAGATCAGCTGTGATGTGTGGAGAAAGGGCAGGTTGCAGGAGGGTGAACTGAGGTACTGGGAGTTTGTACTTGTCTTTACTTGAAAACTAGCTCTCCTGGAAAAGAAACATATTTTCGTGAAAAAGAAATTAATTGAAGAAACCTTAAAATGCTTTCATATGGAACAATAAAGGTTCAGACTAGGCCTCAAGCTTTGATGATTGGCTGCTTGGCTCACAAGGTCCCTAACAATAGACATTCACATTTTCAAGGGTGGCAGACATAGTAATCAGATTTCCAGATGATGAACCACGAGCATAAAGATTCAAATTGAGTGTTGTGGCTAGCAGAAATGCAGACTATCTTTAACTGAACAGGTTCATGCTAGGTGATACGTGGCAGAAAGAAAACACTCTCATTTACAGGTGTGGGTTAACTCCAGTCCTTAGAGATTCAAACTGAGTGAAAAATAGGGCATGCATTCAAAAAGGTGAGGGTCTACCCCTGTGTAAAGAAACAAATATTATAGAAAATAGTATGTTGAAAAAAAAGTTTAGTGCTTACTTTCAGAGTAACTTGTGTGTACAGATGCAGGCTTTACAAAGTGATTTTCATCATACATAAAACAACATTAGGCCTTTGGTATACTCACAGACTGTCATCCGTGAGTGACATTCTTTGCTGGGTTGAACTGCCATCCTTGTGTGGCATTCTTTGCTGTTTCTAACTGAAGACTTTCTGTGTTAGCAGCTATCACTGTCTTGTTGACACACCTGATTTGCACAATAGCTAACGCTACGCAGCTATTAGTTGCTTTGCTAATTAGCTTGCTGGTTCGTTAGCTAGCTAACAAGCCAAAAAAACAGCTGTCTGTTCAGGTGAACTGAGCTGACTAGGGCTAAAACTGAGTCAATAATATAAACTGAGATGTACTGTAGACCAGTGATTCTCAACCTTTTTCATATCAAGGACCCTAATTTAGTCCACATTTGGGCCCTGGACCCCCCATTTGATGAGACTTTGTCTCTCAAACCCAAATCTGAGAATATTTGTATTATTAGATATGATTTTGTCCAGAATTCCATGACTATCTGTATTGTAGGTAGAGAGATAACAGTGAAACTATGATCAAAAAAGTCATACGTCTACATTCTCTAATTGTGTTAACTTCTTGTAAATGAATTAATGGTGAAGTTTAACAATTCATCAATTTGCTGGGGACCCCCTGGAACCCCCTCAAGGACCCCTGAACTACTGCTGTAGATCATGATGCTTTCCATCCAGGTTATCAGCAGTAATTTGAGGAAAATCAGAGATCCTTTATTGTTTTAACCTCTCTGGAATTACATATATCACTACGAAACCAAACCCTTAATTTTATCCATGAAATATCCTTAATTTCTCCCCTACATAAACATGAATTATGCATTAAAAATAAAATAGCTTTAAAAAAGTAAGGTTAGTATCATGGGTTTATAAGGGGTTTATTCATGGGTTGATTCACAGAGATACTAGTAATTAAGGAATTTTGAAGGGTTTTTCAGGATTATTAAATTGAAATTAATGGAAAAGTTCCTGTCTCCCTGAATATTTCATTAAATTAGAAAGTAAGGAGTCAAGATTAAGGGGATGTTTAAGGAGGCTTTGATGGGATCTCCCTTTTTTTTTGCACAAATTTAAGGGGTGAATTAATGTATATTTTGTATGAATTAAGAGGTGAATTAATGTAAATGAATGAAAATGCAAGGTTACTTTAAGGGATTACTGGTTCGTAGAGTATAAACCCTATTCAGACAGGATTAGTTCTGCAGGGGGAGGTGGGGTGATGTAATCATTACCGGAGCATGTCTGTAATTTGAATCTGTTATGTCAGTAAAATTAAATTTGTCATGTCAGTAAAAACTCCATGCGCCAGTGAAGCTTCCGGCCTATTTTACCTCCTGTAAAATGTCCAGTAAAAACATCCCTGAGATTGTTGGCAAATATTGTCATTTCCTTTGGGAAAGGCCCATCTGTTCAAAGTGCAGCATTCACCCCAAACTGAGAGCAGACCCAAAGTCTCACTCTAGTCCAGTTGTGACTTTTCTTCGCTCTTGGAGCCATGCTGTCTTGTTAAAGCTGCAATAAACGATTTTCCAACCACTAGAGGGTGACAGAAACTGCAACACATTTGTAAATGAAGCACAGCAAAACTACTGGATGATGGAGACTCCTAAGTACAAACCGCGTATAAAGGTTAATAGCTAAGCTAACCGTACCTCATTTTTGCAAACTAGTGCAAAGGCTTTTTCCCCTAGGAGCTTCTTTAATCGCCAGCTCGTTTTCCCCCTTAGTTCTTTTTTTTGTAGTTTTACCCCAAGCTGGATCGTAACACATTAGCATTATTTTCTTTGTGCCGTTTTCTCAAGAGTATGATTTCTTCATGATCTGAAGAAAAGGAAAAATAACGATAATGTTAGCTAGCTATTAGCAAGCTGGCAGTTAGCAATTAGCAAACCGAGTGTTAAACCTTCTATGTCTGCCTTAGTTTTAAGCAGAATTTTTATTTATACGAGTAACAACAACCGGCATTTTATAACAGGGGTGCATAAAAAATGATCTAAAATCCCCCACTAACACCCCCACTTCTCATATATCATTCAATTCTGCTTGATCTTCGGCAAAGAGTATGTATGTGCCGAGGTGTCGGGGGGCCCTCGCGGTCAGCTCGCACTGCATGTAGTGAGGGCCCTGGTGTTCAACATCCTTTGGCAGTTTTGGGCCGCAGCCCGCTGGGCCTGAGGCTTCGGAGGCCCCTGGCAGTCCGAGGCCCCGGGGCACTGGCCCGGTCCATAATCCAGCCTTGCCGTACCTACAGAGAAGTGTCGCTGGTTACCAGTGTCGCTTTGCCAGATTTTTCTCCTGCTGAAGGTTACATGTCCCACAATGACAAGTGAAGAGGGAGGTAGCAAGTTTACTAGCTTAACAAGTTCACTCACTCGCTACTGAATGGGTCGGGAGGAGCTTTGAGTCGGTCCGGGTTTTGACAACAAGCTGTAGAAGTGAAAACAGCAACACAGCTGCCCCGTGTGTGTGGATATTGGTTTACATCGTTATGTCTCAATGAAATTTCCAAATAGCACACGTTAGTTTCAGGATTGGTTGTAACGTCTGATATCGCTTATTGCAGGTTTAACATTACTTCCTGAAAACTAATCCCACCCAATAGGACTATAGTGTGTAAAAACTACATTACATGACATCATCAAGCAAAACTAATCCATGAATAGGGCTTAACAATACTGTATTCTCCATCGAAAAAATGAATGACTTTGGCCATGCTTGTGTTTTTAAACAATGATCTGTGCACAGAAATGCTTGCTGTCCGTAGGTGTAGAAAGAGTGGAAGAGGGTCTTACCATCTAGTCAGTAAAGTGAAGTAAGGTTGATTTAATGCTCCCTCCATCACTTAATCATGTGAAACCCCCCAAACGTGGTGGTGATTTGTTGGCTGCCAGTCTTTCCCACCCTCCAACATGAACCAGACCGTCAGGTAAATGAATCAAGCCACTTGGTTGTTTTAACCCTCTGCTCCTGACCTGACCTGTCTTTTGCCTTGTTGGATATACTGGTTCGGTGGTTAGTACTATAGCAAGAAGGAGGTGGGTTCTTTCTGTGTGGAGTTTGCATGTTCTCCCCATGTTTGCGTGGGTTTCCTCCCACAGTCCAAAGACATGCAGGTCCGGTCGTTTGAAGACCCTAAATTGCCATAGGCGTGAGTGTAGTATGGTATATGATGGTATATGATTTATATGATCTAGTAAAATGATGTATATGACATAGTATAGGATGCATATAATGTGTATATACATATGTAGTATATGACATGTACTGTATATCAGTGGTTCTCAACGTGTGGTCCGGGGACCCCCAGGGGTCCTTGAGGGGGTTCCAGGGGGTCCCCAGCAAATTGATCAATTGATCAAAACTTGATCAAAACTTAACTTGTTTAATTAACACAATTAAAGTATGTGGAAGAATGACTGTTTTGATCATAGTTTAACTGTTATCTCTCTACCTACAATACAGATAGCCATGGAATTCTGGACAAAATCATATCTAGCAATAAAAATATTCTCAGATTTGGGTACAAGAGACAAAATCTCATTAAATGGGGTCCATGGCCCAAATATGTACTAAATTAGGGGTCCTTGATATGAAAAAGGTTGAGAATCACTGCTGTGTATGATGCTATGTAAAGTCCTTTGAGACATGCTTGTGATAAAGGGCTATTTAAATAAAGTAGACTCGACAACATTTTAAGTCACAGTATACTCAATTTTGCAGTATTCTCTGTGGAACCTGGAAATGCCTTGTTTTCAGCTGTTTACAAAAGGTGCATAAAAAACACCAGGGTTAGGAAAATATAATGCTAAAGTGAGACACTTAAGGTACAACTAAGGACAATTTACAAAATCAGGCACACATCTGATTCTAAACAGATGGCACAGGAGAATAATTCAAGCATTCCACTGTTGTTATTGTCGGCCAGGCAGTTTGGGGAAATAAATACTGTTTTCAGCAATGGCCTTTTGACAGCTCCATGGCAACATGGTAGCAGTGGAGTAATTGTTGAGGAATGTTCTTTGTGTGCTTTCTATTGACGTGGTACGCCAGCATCCTAAAGAGTGTAATAAGATAAGCGTGCACATTGAATTGTGCGAGATTCAACAGAGACAAGGCCCTTAGAGAGTGATAGATAGAGACGTTAGAGGTTAGGTGGTAAATTTTAATAGAATGGCTTTATTAAGCAAGAGCAGAGCATATATAAGCCAACAAATTAAAATGATGCAAAATAAAGATTTCGGCAGGGCCTGAAGGAGCCGGCGGGCAGATTGACTCGTCCAAAGCCCGGAGAAAAGAGGTTGAAGACGGAGGGGGAGGGGGAGGGGGGGTGGGGGGTTGTCTTAAGCTTTTTGAAGCTTTTCCTGCCTTTTTTTCGCTGACTAACCCCGTCTCTGTGCCAGCGCGGCGTGTCGTTCTCAAAGGGAAGGCCCGTTTTTTTGTGGGTGTGCAGCAGTTGTTAAACACTGCTCACCATCTGTATCCTCTTCAGTGGCATTGATAACGCAATAAGGACAGATGAAAGCGGCAGATGCAACCGCTGCGTTACTCGGAGAAAACTACAGAGGACCACCTCGCCTCCAGCTTAACATCAATTATGCATCGGGCTCTGTTAGACGGGGACGCGTGCCCGAAGAAAGAACTTTTTTTTTGACAAAGAAGATCACCGACTGTCTGTCAAGCAGGACAGGAACGAGTGTCAGATTTGAAACGAGACAAGCGGTAGGGAGTGACCTCCGCGGTTTTGTAAGGGCATCATTGATGTAAGACAGAAACAAACAACCGAAAAAGAAGTTTTTACACAGGGGCTTGTCAAATACCTCTGCCCTCCTTCCACCGAGCCATATTTCCAGGTTTTGTACAACCTGGAGCATCACAACAGCCGCAACTGAATCGCCTGACGGTTTCACAGAGTCGGAATTTATTGTCTCATCTTCTGTTTACAAGCCTGGTCCCACACGGACCTATAAAACCACACTGCAGCGAGTACAGGTCAAAGTCAGCAATTTTGTAAGTAAAATAGAGGTCGAGAAAACTGTCAAGTTTTCTGCCAAGCTGCAGCTTTCCTGTTAGTCTCTTCTCCTAAGTCATAAAACAAAGTTTACTCAGGTACCGGTGAGCCTAACCACCGACAATATATTATGTACAGTACAGCATATGACAACTTCCAACAGGTTTGAATGTATCACAATGCTGATATTAATACAATCATTTACACAACACATGCCCTCAATCCATGGACTCCTGAAGGTTAGGCCAGGAATTAATTTAGGCAAATCAATATCCTTTTATTTAGTATAGTGCTCTTAAATGCCGACTGTTGCCTTGCAGGGAAAATATCAATGAGTCTTTTCCCCAATAATGTTTTCGCAAGCGCTCCGTTCCGATCACGGACAAATATTTATCAGAGGGGGTAAATGTTTCGCCACACAAGCGTGACAAATGGCCATGTCAGAAGAGAATGCATCACCAGGACAGGCTTTTAATATAATTATTCATTTTGAGACGCCCTCATTTTTCAAAAAAAAAAAAAAAAAAAAAACGCACCGGATTTGGGAGACCGTGCAGGAGGGGTGGAGGGTGGGGAGGTGGAGGGTGAGACTCTGGCCGATAACTTGACTGAAGCGTCGGATATTTAGGAAGACATCATTTTCGTTTGAGTAAAGATGGTGACTGTTGATTTCACAAAGTAGCACAATTTTGCTCAACATTCATAAAATGTCATTCCTTGGCTTTAATGTCAGTCATTTCAACTATACTTTGCACTCCAAACTGACAATGACATTTTTCTCCTCGATTCATAGGATATCAACATACAATTTTCCTGACAGATATACATACAGAGGCACTTTGGGGTTTTTTTGAACAGGGGGTGACTGCTGGGCAAGTCATGATGCCAGTCAAAAAGTAGCTTCTTCCACTGTGGTGCTTCAGAGTTTTATAGTGTTGAATATTCATGATTATGTTAATACGGATAGAATATAATAAAGCTATTGGTCAAAAGGTATAAGGTCATATGAACAAGACTGAACAACCAATGATAATTATAGTTCTAGCACTTTAAGGAGATACGTAATAAGAGGTGAGCACCATCTTCTAGAAGACAACAAGTTATTATTTTGTCAGTGATTTCTATGAGATTTGGGTATTTGCATATTCCAAGCTCACAGGTCTGTGAGAAACAGACGAGATGTTACTTTAGAGCTGAATCTTATAATGGTGAAGCAGATTCAGTATTCTTGAGTTTTGGGCACTTAAAGGAATAGTTCACCCAAAACTGAAAATTCTGTCATCATCTCCTCCCCCTCATGCCAGTTGAAACACAGGTGAAGTTTGTCCATATAACACACAGGGAGGCTGCCAGCACAACTCCATAGCAGCCTTCTCCAAAACAACTGAAGTCAGTGGGGACCAGTTCTTCAGAGTTCCAAAAAGACCTACAGTATATTTACACCATCATTTAGTGCAAATCTTAACTACAGCTGATTGATTTGCAACAAATAATGGTGTATAGGTCTTTCTATTCACAGTGTGATTGTTTGGCTGTTTTTGTTTTGGAACTCTAAAGAACAGGGGCCTGTACTACAAAGCAAGTTCAACAAAGTCAGGGTATCTTTGAGTTAGCCGGCTTCACTAAACATTGACGATCCTGATAACCGGTCTCACGTAGCTGGTTATCAACTGGCTCTGTCAACCCAGGATTTACCTATCCAGCTATGAGCGCGTTCACATGAAAGAGGCGGGGTTTGTAACAAATAGCCAATCACATGCAACATGGACAGATCCAGATCAGACAATTCGGATAAGATAAGATGAAACTATTGATCCCCGTGGGGAAATTAGATTGTTGCACAGCAAAAGTAATATGATTCAGCGGGGAAAAGGACATAGAATAGGCCTATAAGCGCAAAACTATAAAATAATAGTCTAAAAATAGGCGAAAATAATAAAATAGGCTAATCAAACAATAAAAGCCATAGAGAATAGACCTAATTATAGGATGATATAAGCCCTAATATTTCCTGCTGACATTTTCAATCGGAAAGAAATGGATAGCAACTAACATTGGGTTCTTCTCTCAAGAAGAACAAATTCTTATAATGAATAACTGTCAGCATTACAAAACATAACCGCGAAAAGTAAAAGTTGTTTCTGCTTCCAAGGCTAGAGAGGATTACTGGAGGAACTGCCCCGTCATTAGGACATAGTGGGCATATTTTTCATTGATAAAATAGTTTGTGGCACACTGAGGCTGTAAAAAGATTTTCTATTCATGTTCTTCGGGGCTGCGGTAATGGAATATGAAATAGCCTACATTGAACCAAACACTGTCGGGAACCCAATTAAATAAAGTCAGCGCAATTAATATATGCAACAGTAACTTCCATTAATAATATGGTCAATGAAGTAGCCTACCTGCTATATCTCCGAATAAGTTATCATGGAAAACAACGTCATTCTACTGGTCTGTAAACACGTCGCCCTGCGAACAGCACTTCTTACTGTCTGTTAATTCGAAAATAGCCGAACAGTTTTCCATTTTTTATTGTGATTTCCATTTGTATATTTGTCCATATCGTGATCCAGTAGGAATGGTGACTCCCTGTTTCCAAAGAGCTGATTGGTCAGAAGGCGGGTCTTTCATACATTTGGATCCAATACCCTGAACCTAACCTGCTCTGGAGCAGGTTAGCCGTGCAGCATAAGTTACCATGGTGATCTACCCCGGTAAGAAGTGAACCACCTTCGTGAGACTGAAAACCCAGGGTTAAACCTGAAGTTACCTCGCTAACCCCAAATCCTGCTTCGTAGTACAGGCCCCAGGTCCCCACTGACTTCAGTTGTTTTGGAGAAGGCTGCTACCAAGTTGTGCTGGCAACCTCCCTGTGTGTTATATGGACTAACAAATTTCACATGTGTTTCATTTGGCATGAGGGTGAGTAGATGATGACACAATTTTCATTTTTGGGTGAACTATTCCTTTTAGGTGTAAA
>NW_027282007.1:0-50820 GCF_046629955.1 Centroberyx affinis
ATGTAAAGTGTGTGTACCCATGGCCTGGCCAATAAACTCCCTCTAACGCCAAATAGAGCCTATATTGGCTCCACCACGGTAGCGCGTAAAACGTGTAAATATTTCTCATTCCCTGCGCCTATCTGTCTCTATCAACCTGCGGGATCTCCCCCCCACAAATGATGCATTAGATGCATTGAATGTATTTGTTGTGCAAGTTTGAAAAGGCGGCGATAATCTGGGAGTGAGAGATAAGGAACACCAATTTATTCAGCAGCACTTTGGACCCCGCTTCCAGCCTCGGTCGGTGCTGACACCCCTAGCAGTTTGCTGATAACGATTAGGCCATTTATTATCTTCACAGAGAACAAAGATTGCGTGGTGCCGATGAAATATTACCCCTGGTAATAATCAGAAGGAGAAGGGCCCTGGCATCTAATGCAGTGTGCATATAATATCGTCCCTGACGAGAAGCATGCAGAAACACAGACGGAGTCTCGTGCAGAACATGCAGAAAATTGATAAGAAAAGAGCAAGAAGCCCACATAAGAAAATGTAAGATTATAACATTATTATATCATTGTTGGGATTCTTATATATTATTAAAGATGATCGGCCAACTGTTTACAATTATGTAATAATAATAACAATAATAATAATAATACGAATAATAATAACAATAACGATAATAATCATAATAATAATGATAATAATAATAGGCCTATGTTAGTTTGTGTTCTTCAACTAATATTACATGGATATAATTAGCCTATTCCCTTGTTTTTTCCTCAAAGCGTAAAACTGCTGATGGAATATTTCATTTGTATCAAACTTTTGTGGATTCTTGCTTTTTTTCCTCATTTCTTTGCCACCATCAAAACACATCTGCTTTTATTCTGGTGGTTCAGCTCTGCTAGAGCTGTTGTCAGATTGCTATCTGTAGTCTACTTTGTCTGCAAGACAGATCACAAGACCCTGTGCTCATACCTTTGTAGTTCTAAACTAATTAGATTCTAATTAATTCCTTCATTTTAATGTACATAATTATGGACGTAATTATTCGCATGTACCTGTCTGCATATAAGATTATTGGGTTTGGGCTGCGTATGGTAATTGCACAAGTGGCCTCATACAAGTAGCAAAGTAAAATAATAGGCCTAATAATGATTACAAGTCAAATTCACGAACTTAATATGAAAATGCTAGCTGTTGTTTTGAGAAGAACAAATAATCCCTTGGACTACCTATTTTATCTCACGGTTCAACAGCCTATAAACCGACTAAAGGCCTGCAGTGTCAAAATGCTATCCGTGTCATATATTGGTGGACTATTTTGGTTTCCTTTCTGGATGTTTTTTTCTTCTTATAAAACAGTCCAGTTGATCAAGAAGAGAACTGAATGAGAGATTTTTCTTTTTAAATCTCCGTTTTAATCTCAAAAACGGTCTAGGCTACTTGTACGCTTAAATCAATGAGTCAAATATTTCGGGGTGCCATAAAGCGCTTATAGATGATTCGTTATGTGGGCCTATACTGAACAAACATAATGGCTGTATTTCTTATTGACGTTCATTTTATGTGAAATATCGATATTTTGAGCTCTCGTATTCTTGCTCTGGTGATTTTGAAACATTGAAATGAATGCAATTAATTCAGTCAGAGTTCACATTTCTTTTCTTTTCTTTTCTTTCTCCTATAGCTTTTCTTTCTGCGCTTTTTGTGTGCGTGTGCACTCTAGGGAGCACGAGCCCCAGGATGCAGCGGTCCTCGCGCCCCTTGCACCTGCCTGGCTCCAGCGCCGCGCACGAGCCCAGGTCGCGTGCAGGAGATTTTAGGGGCTTTGCATGTTTTAAAAAAGTTGTTGTTGATGTGTGGGATAAAGTTAAAAAAAAAAAAAAAAAACCTTGGACAAAAAAAGAAGAGGAGGAGGGTCAATAAAGGGGACCGTATTTTTCTTCTTTAACACATTTAACAAAGTGGGCGGGGGGTGCAATTCATGAATCAAAACTGCTGAAGGCCAATTAGGACCCGGGCTATCCGTCTTTTCCAAATTTGAGTGAGAACAAAAAAAGAGAGAGAAAGTATGAAAAGCAAATACGCTATCAGAAACAAAATGTAAGCTATTTATTTATAGGCTACCTAATGAAAGACCTTTACAAACAGCACTAAACGTATGCTACCGTCGCTGATTTATCCGCTGGTTCAAATCGAAGTTTTTCTTTACAAGTTAAACTTAGTAGCCTTGTCTATAGCTTACTCCAAAATTGAAACTGCTCATAAAGGTTGAATGTATCATCGCGTACAACATTGGTTCCCAAAGTGGGTCAAGGGACCTCCAGGGGCCCTTGAGGGGGCACCAGGGGGTCCCCAGCAAAATGAGTAATAGTTTCACTGTTATTTCCCTCCCTAGAGGTTAGCGCAATGACAGAATGTATAAGGATGGGTATTTTCATTAACTGTCCCTAGACAGTTATGTAATTCTATATTAAATCAAAACTAACAACAAAAACCCTGTCAGATGGGGTTCCTTAGGGCAAATCGCATCAAACAGGGCTCATATGGGGGTCTTTGACATATGAAGGTTGGAAAGCCCTGGCGCACAGGCAAGTTCAACCCTACTGAACACCTCTAACCAAGGAACAGGTAGCCTATGTTGCTGTGGTTGTGTATAGCCTGCCAGTCCATGCCCAGTGAACGGGACCCGGAAGACAGGCTGCTGGCTGACGTGCCATTACGTTGCTGTGTGGCTGCAGCCTCTCATATGGCTGGAGAAGTTTTCCCTCATATTCAGAGGGTTAGGATAAAGGAGAGAGCAAGGAGGGACAGAGGGAAGACATACACCGCTCTTTGCCGGCTGAAATCTGTTCAGTGCTCTTTCATATAGCAGCGACTAGACTACGCGTTGTTTAATTTTGTCTCGACAGCATCTTAAAAAAATAAATCAGTGATCGGTGTGGACACCGCATCCATCGTTTTGCATTTGGAGACGTGCGGAAGCTGCGCATTGAAGGGACAGCAGGCTGAACCAGATGGACTCACTTTCTGTATTTTGTCTCAGAACGCGCAGCTTTTACAGTGGCCACTTTGCCCAAACGTCAGACTTATAGCCGGTAAGTCAATATTGGTTATTATATCTGGTTTTAAATCTACTCCAGGAACTATGCCACTAATTATATGAATTGTTTTTTGCATTTTTCACGGAAAATGAGAAAAATAAAGCTAAGCTTAAAGCTAAGTCCATCCATATCCAAGAGTCTATAGGTTTCCAATTACGGTTATTATCATTATTATATTAAAAAACAATATTTTCTGCAACATGATATTCCTCTTAATCTTTCCATGAATGTGTGGGAATTACATGATGTTTGTTGGTTTTACGTCGGCAATTTATTGCAGCTATTATTTACCTTGATATTCATTCTTGTATCCGGACAACCATTTGGATTTTAACCTGCAGAATCTCTGATAACAAAGCCAGCTCCAATAAACGGCACAAAATGGATTTAATTGAGTAGACTAACATCAATTCTATCCAGCGCAACGCGACGTGGTATTATTGCTATTTTTGTCATTAGTATAAATTAAATTTATTTACTTGTAGACTATTGTAAAAAGTTAATTCTTCTCAAGGCAGCGTAGTCTGTTAGGCTGCTTTTCTTTTTTTTTTTCTTTTTTTTTTTTAAATCTAGGACCGATGAGTAGGCTAGCCTATATAATTTTATTATTTTATCTATCTGTTTTATCTATTAAATAATCCGCCCAGATGAAGCTAAAATGAATAATTAGTGCATAGACGTTATTGTAATAATAATATTGCATCTACAAGGCAGGTATCTGAAATTCCATTGAATTCACACCGAGCATGTAAATAAAGTCAGTGTTATCGGCTACAATTTGAATGTAGCCTATAGTCTATGTTGCCGTGGACAAGGTGCTCTTTCCTGGAAAAAGCCTCGATCACGGAATGGATTACTGTATCATCAGCATGACATTAGTGTCGACAAAGTATTCAATTGTCACGCTTTATAATGCATAATGACTTCAGCAATCCTCTTTCATCAGCAGAAAGAGCAATCACATCACTACAATGGTGGAGTAGAGGCAGTGGCGGGCTGGGGTCTCCAGCATGCAGATTTAGGAGCTGAAAATACAGCTGAAGAAGTGATACTAGCTCCCTTTTTTAACCAATCTCTCTTTTACCAGTTTACCAGTCAGCCCGATGCCTTGTGACCTGTGTGTGCATGCATTAAACACCACTAAGTGATTGTGTGAAGCTGTGTGTGTGTGTGTGTGTGTGTGTGTGTGTGTGTGTGAGAGACAGAGAGAGAGAGAGAGAGAAAGAGAGAGAGAGAGAGAGGGAGAGGGTTCTTCAAGGGTTCTTAGGTTAGGGTAGTGTGTCCATAGAGACCTCAAAGAAGTCTCTGATTTATTAAAATATAAAATAGACTGGAAAATCAGAATAATATCCACTAAGGATCTTAAACAGTTCTTTTAATGCTGCTGATGTGGAGCATTTGATACATTATTAAAGCGTTCTTTACAGCACCATAAAGGCTCTATGTAGAACCATTTGTGCATGGTGCTATAGAGAGCCTTTCCAAAATGGCTCTTTACAGCACCAAAAAGGATGTTTATGCTATAGCACAAGCCTAAAAAAACCCATCACATAACCCTTTTTGATAGGACTGTAGGTGCATGTGTCTGTGTCCTCTCCTATTCAGTAGAAATGACATTATTCCAAGCTGATAATTTAACCAGGAGTGAATGCTCTGGTCCTCATAGCTGCATCCAGGCCGCTCTCCCGTCCCTCATGGTCTTGTGCCTGGGTGCTTGTGTCTGTAAAGCCCCCCAGTGCCCCGGCTCCATCTAATTAGCCGTGAGTAAAGGGGACAATAATGCTTCAGCTGGTTTGTGTCATTCTCTTCTCTCTGGCTCTGCTTATCTTCACAAGCCCCACTGTGGCTCTTCGCTCTTCACACTCCCCCCACCACACACGTACACACACATTCACAGACACAGGCACACACACACACACACACACACACACACACATGCACACACCTCCACTCTGGATAATGATGGATGACCGTGCCCAATGGGAACAAACAGGTAGATAAAGCCAATCCCATTTAATAACAGCATGGATCGGAATGATAATCTTGTTGTTCATTAGCCGCCGTGGCTGCACTGCGATACAGTCACTGCACACAATTCTCACCCAGTGCAAAGAGGTGTTGTGAGAGGGCTAGTGTTCCCCGCTCCAGGATAGCATCCCCATGTGAAACAGCACTGCTATGTCCTTGAGAAAGACGGAAGGGAAGAGCAAAGGACCCCCCCCCCCCCTCTCCACTAACACCCCCCCAGTCACCCTCTTCCTCCTCCTCACTCCCATCCTACCCATCTTTTGTTCCAGCACAGATACAAATGGGATTAATGAAGGTATAAATTACAGAGGGCTAAATCCTGCTGAGTAATCCATTTGGCAAACATGCAAACAACAATGGGCATGCTGCAGCAGCTAGCTTACAGAGCCTGACCTGCTACTGTCCAAGGCCCAGTGGTTAGCACAGCCAGAGCACAGCACAGGCACACGCAGGCTGACTGCTATAGGCTACTGACGTGTTGCAGTGTACACAAGAATGTCCTTTCACTTCATTTTTTTTTTTTTGCCAGAGGTTATATCCCCAAGATCAAGAGCAGCACTTATTCTCCTTAGTGGTGGGTTTTCTGGTTATATCCAGCTTGTGTGAAGATGCAGCTCAAATGGAGGGATTGTTTGCTACCTGCATTAAGGTTCATGCATGTGTTTATTATTGGTATTCTGCAGCATAGACTACATAGCATTGGTTGTTTCTCTTCAGAATAAAAATCATGTTTTACTGTCGATTCATCAAAAGCGCATTTGAAATGACAATAAATACACCAATTGTTAGCCTTTTATGAAAGTAAGCGTGTCCTCACTCCACCTGCCATTTGTGGTGCTGCTCCTCAGTGGAATGTCAGTTATTCAGGTGGCCGGCCCTGTGCTGCCCCACATGCACTAATTTGTTGATTTTAGGAGTTAACAAGCTCAAAGGGCTGAGCTCATCAACTCACTGCCCCTGGCAACATGCCAATGATTTAATGACTGGTGACTGACACACACACACACACACACACACACACACACACAGCAGGTAGTGTAGCATCAGATCAGACCAGGAAGGCATATTGTGCAAATGTCTCCCTATAATGACCTGCATCATGGACAGTGTTTCATCATGAGTTATGAAACGTCTTTTCATCTTTTAAATGGAGAATTTTTTTTGGATATCAGAAGCTTCACGCGCTGACCCCCCCAACCCCCTCACCCCCCCCACCCCCCGTGATTCTGTGACGTCAGGGCTCCGGCGTCAGAGTGGCGGCCAGTCTAGGCTCCGAGCTCCCTCCAATTATTCCCTGTCAATCACACGCACACACACGCTCATGCACACACTCACGCACGTATACACACATATAGACACACGTTACGGACAGATTTTTACGCACTAATCATTTTACGCACGCACCGTTGCTAATTCTGCTGTAAGAATAGAATAGAATAGAATAGAATAGAATAGAATAGAATAGAGAGACATACATTTTTGTTCCTATAGCTTCAATTAAACGCCATTCACCATAATGGCCTGTTTTCTCGTCTGCTAAACACAAGGGGAAAATATAAGCTAATATCATCAGTCATCACTTAAAAAATAAACAATATCATCAGTCATCACTTAAAAAATAAACAATATTACTGAAGACTTTAGAAACGAGGTTCCAGTCTACAGACCTAAACCTGGAGCTGCGGACGCCCGGTTAGCGACACTGTGTCTGTGGTGGGTTTTGTGACTGAGGGCGTTGCTAATGGCCACGAATTGGTTTTCATATAGGTGAGGCCTTACGCCCATCCCTGGTCCCAACAAGTGAGAAAGGGGCGCCATTAGTATGCAAACTGTGTTTGATCGCTCTATCCCCGAAACAAAACCACTGTTTTCACAAGAGGAATGACCTGCTACTAATTAAAGACAATTAGGCGCTCACAACAATGGGGGCAATTTCGGGGTCATAAATCGACTCCTCCTCTGTTGGTTTTAGAGGTGCTGAAAACACTGTTTATTTACATAACAGCAGTATGTGAAAACCAACACTTACAATTATTGTTACTGTTATGATTGTAATGCGAACTCATTGCATACGATTGATAAAAAAAAAAGAAAAAGTCCAAAGCCTTAAAATGAAGCAGTGCCTCTTTAACCCGGACAGCAGATACAATTTATGTTTATGTTATGTTCTCAAGCATCATTTGCAGATCGGCTCCAAACAGATAAAGGCGCATTACCAGATTCAAAGTTATTCTTATTCATTCAAAGTCATTATAATATGAAGACATATTGTGAAGATTGAATTTCCCTCCATGTTAGATGTCTGTCTTTAGGTTTAACTGCCAGTAAAAAAGAGGACATTATCAGGAGCCGGTTGCTCATTCAGTGTGAGCTTCATGAGAGAGAAAGACCCCCCGAGAAATTACACTGCTGATTGATAAGTCTTTTAGTTTTTCGGTGCAGGGAAATTACTGTTTGGAATGGAAATTGAAAGAAAGAGAGCAGAGATGTAGCGAGCCAATTGTGGCAGGGCTGATCTGTGATTGGCTGTCAGGAGGTCACAGTCGGCCCAAGGCCCCGCCCCGCCCGGCTTGATATGGGAATTTACTGGCGCCAGTCGCATCAGTCTACAGCCACATCTCATTAATGAGCCTGAGTACCGCACGGATCAGGAGGTTTACACATCCAAGTTGTATTTGCCGTCAGCTGATCGACATTTCAACAGGTACCCAGAGGAAACATATTTTCTTCCACGGACTGCGCAGTCGGAACGCATTGGTACGATCGAGACAGCAGTGAAATGCACACTTTTATTTTCAACGTTTAATTCTTAGGACGACCAAAAGCTGGGCTAAGTTTATTTGAAGAGTGTCAGCAACTATGCTTAAATAAAAATCTCAAGGATGCTTCGTCGTTGCATGGAAGAAGAGCTGGAGCTGCCAGTGTTTTTGCATTGATTGTAACATTTTGTTTTCGTGTCATTACAGGTATCAGTGAGAAAGGAGCAGACCAGGTGATTTAAGGATTCTATTTATGAAGCAAATAAACGCAGACGAGACCTTCACAGCCCAGGAACTATAAAGATTTGTGAGGGGGATCTAACTTCCACTTGGAGGTAAACAAACCCTACATAGCCTAACACACAGACGCATTCAGAAGAAATCAGGCGGCCAGCTTAGCCATGGAGGTCGCAGCGGCCGATCAGTCTCGGTGGATGGCGCATCACCACGCCGTGCTGAACGGCCAGCACCCGGACTCTCACCACCACAGCCTGAGCCACAACTACATGGAGCCCATGGCGCCCTTATTGCCCCAGGACGAAGTTGACATGTTTCTGAACCACTTGGACTCTCAAGGGAACCCCTACTACACCAACTCCCGGGCCAGGGTCACCTACAGCCAAGCACATGGTAAGATGCGCACAACTTTAATGTGACACTTTATTTTGCTGAAGTTCCCCTTATTATGATGACAGATGACAATCACATGTATTATTAAATTAAATAATATTTGTATTTTTTCTGAAACCCTTTAACAAATGGAAACGTTTGCCGATGTGTGTTTGTTTCTCTCTCTCTCTCTCTCTCTCTCTCTCTCTGTGTGTGTGTGTGTGTGTGTTGTGGTATTAATTTTATATAGGCCTACTGTTGATAGAAAGACACAAGACATGACTACAAAACATTTGACACTTAATAACGATGCATGGATTGTGTAGTGAATTGCTATCAAAACGAGCCTTTCTTGGCATTTCTGGTTCACAATCATAAAAGGAATTTCTAGCAAATGACAGCGAGAGGAAAGGGAAGTATGTCATTTAACCCCTCTCTGTTGGGGCAGGGGTTTCTGGAGAGGGAGAGAGAGAGGCACTTCCCGGATATAAAATAAAAACCGCAAATTTACTAATAACAATCTGTAGTCCGAGAGCTACAGTCGATGAAAAGATAGCCCAGGCGAGTAGGAGCTACTTTTATAGTCTACTTTTCTGCAGCCTGTAGGCCTTGGTCTCTTACTAGTTTATAATCTCATAGCTCTAGCTTATATACGTATAGGCGGAATATATTACTCTTTAAAAAAAAAGACAAATGTTTTGAGTGAAGGCTAATTAACCGATGGCTAATTAACCGTTGTTCCGAAAACTGTTATTTTTAATAATTTAGCAGCATTTTATCAACATCTGGAACTGAGAATACTAAATGTCGGACTTGAGTAGTTTGGAGTACTCAACAGGTGAGATGTAGATTTTTCTGTTATGCTTAGTCGACTGATGGCAACATGTTGTAGCCTATCTGTGCGTAATGCGCGTAAATGTTAGTTAATAAATGTATACATTTGATTGTTTTGATTTTCAGCTCGCCTCACTGGCAACCAAGTTTGCCGACCACACCTCATCCACAGCCCCGGTATTCCCTGGCTGGACCCCGGCAAAGCAGCCCTGTCTGCTGCCCACCACCATAACGCATGGGCGGTCAGCCACTTCAGCAAACCCGGCCTGCACCCCGCCGGCTCCGGCTACCCCTGCAGCAGCAGCTCCGGCACGGCCCCGGTGTCCTCTCTCACCCCGGCGTCCCACTCCAGCCCGCACCTCTACAGTTTCCCCCCGACCCCTCCGAAAGACGTGTCTCCGGACCCCGGCCCTACCTCCCCGACCCCCACCTCGACGAGAATGGACGAGAAAGAGTCGATCAAGTACCAGGTGCAGCTGACGGACGGCATGAAAATGGAGAGCTGTAGTCCGCTCCGCAGCAGCCTGATGAACAGCCAGACCTCGGCCACGCACCACCCTATCCCGACCTACCCCACATATCCCCTGCATACACCCCACGAATACAGCGGCAGTCTCTTCCACCCCGGGAGCCTGCTGGGCGGATCATCCTCCAGCTTTACGCCCAAATGTAAAAGCAAAGCCAGGTCGTGCTCAGGTGAGTTTCATGTCACTTCAAGTTTTTCTCTGAGAAATCCACACGTCCTTCAATATTCCACCATTTATTTTGAGACGTTTAACTTGGAGATAAAACTTCTGGGGCCTAAATAAATTGTGGCAGGCCTACTTTATTCGTGGGCGTCGCCATAGTTTACCCAAAGTAAGTCCAAATTTGATCTTGTAGTTTTTGTTTAGATGAGGGAGAGTAAAATTGTAAATTGAGTAAATTAATTTGGAAGCCATATCTAAAAAAAAAAAAAAAAAAAAAAAAAAATCTACACCAATGGAGCATTCAGGACCAATGTTCCTTCTAGTTGCGTGTGGTGTGTTTGGTGTCCTACAAGTCTAATATCTTGTCAGTCAGCAGTAATTGTTCCACTTGTCCCCAAAATCTTAGTCGATATAAGCGGCTTTTTGGAGGCAAATGATTTTAGATGCGGGGACTTTGCCACATTTTAGAATCTAGGGAATTCACGACATTGTCTTTATTTAAGGTCGACTTCACACTCCTGTCCCGCAGTAGCCTAATTCCTAATGGTGATGTCATATCTTGAAACCACGACTTGTTGTTCTAGTGGGTCACTTGAAAAAGGGTGATAATTTCCATATCAGGCTCCTCTGCCCCGCGGCGCTCCTCTCCTCTCCAAACCCGTCCCAGCGACCCTTATCGTTGTCCCATCGCACTCCACTTGTAAACACCATCCACTTAAAAGAGGTCACTTAGGGAGGAATTTAACATGAAACTAATCAGACTAATCAGGGTCAACTATTTACTAACATAAACGTCCCGGGCCATCTTGAGCATGATTAAACGTTTTTAGAGTAGGGGAGAAATGACTTAAAAGGAAGGAAAGTGAAACGACGAATGAGAGATTAAGCCTACTTAAACTAATGAATTATTAATAGATATCTTTATGTTCTGTTCGCCTGAAAGAGAAATTCAACGACTATAGTTTGACCAGTTTTTGACCGATCAAACACTCTTGACACAAAGGAAAAGTTGCAACATTTTTTGTTTCTTTTATGTTGGCTTATTCAAAAGTGCTTGTGGACTTATTCTAACTGGACGCCGTAAGGCTATAGTCTGAACTGGGTTCCCTTTGTGCCTCGGCTTGTTTTCTTTTAAATGTGGCCTTTATTGCGCTTAAAAATGCAGGAGTCACGACGCTCTGGCTCCTGCCATATCCTGTATACCTCCAAGTGAACAAATCACGACCTCCACCCCGCCCACTGCTCTCCCCAGTACTAACAAAGCACAGGCGACAGAGTCCTGCTGTTTGTGTTTTTAAGCATGGCCTTGGCCTGCTGCACTGACATGGTGTGGAGGCGACCAGGCCCACAGTAGATCTGCTTCTCCTGTCACATGACAGGGTATTTAATAACACTGCTAATGTGTATCATTTTTTGGTTTATAGACCAATGCACATTATGGTTTATAATGGTGAAGAATGCAGATAATTGGTTTAATTTTACTCAAAACTCTAAAGCCACTGGAATAGTTTAGAAAGAAACTCCGCCTATGAGAGGGCTCTGTGGATAAACACCTGATTGAATATGGTCAGAGTAAAGTGGAATATTTAGACTGACATTAGTGTGCAGACATTTGGAAAACAACTCAGGCCGGTAATGGGACTGCAATTTCCCTGCATTGTGGTACTAAGCTTTTCCAACTCATGGCTGTATTTTGAATGAACCAACAGCTGTAGGAACAGAAAGATGAGCACTAGTAGACTGTTTACAAGCCGCTCCAAATGTAGCCGTGTAATTATCAGTATTTGTTCACCGCTGTCCCAATGCTTTTTAATACACCTATAGGGAATGCGCTTTCTGACTGATAATGTGAGTGAATGCGAGCTATTGTAGCAGAGAAATGTTATACTGTGACATTTAAAAGAAGCTGGCCGGGCTTTGCCTGAATCAGTAGCACAAACATATCAGCCACGACATTAAAAAAAGGCTCTTATCTATCAAAGTCGATGTCCAGTGCCAGTAATGGTGATTGATTGTTGTATAAAATGCCACAATGACATTTTAGCTGTCAGCACAAACCTTACAGCAGTGTGGTTTCCTGTTGAACTAACCTCAAAGCAGAACTCTGCTCACCTATACTATTATGTAAAAGTAATATACCCCCCAGCTATCCCACTTAAACTCCTCTCTCCTTTACCTTTCATCTTCCCGTTTTTCTCATTTCAACATTAAAACATTGCACAATACATCAGTCACTGCTGATGCATATTTTAGGTGTTAATGACCTTGCGTTGATGTGGTTGCAGGACTTGCGAAACATTGAGAGGGAGAGAAGGGAGGTCAAAAGCACCGAGACAAACACTTCAAAAGGGCCGCTGCCTTTGCTCAAGCCGGATTCCATTGTAGAGCAAGGGTGGGACTGTGGGTGTCGCTGACATTATAATAGGAATAATGAGATGATGCTCTAGGGAGAGAGGGATACTTGAATTAAATGAATTGGTCGGTTTAGCAACAGGCTGTTTGAACTCAGTCAAACCTGCTTGGGAGAGGAGAGTGTGTGGGAAAGCCTACTGGTTTTTTCAGTATTAGTGGGTGAACAGGCCTGAACCCCAGTGTGCACAGCAAGTCTGTCAGGATTTGGTCACTGTTGTTTAAGGAGAAAACAAACCTAATCAAAACAATGATGATGATTTGAACACAGTTTCAATATTATTAAGTGCAGCCATACAGGAGCAACTGGCACGCTACCTTTTCATCAGAGACTGCAACAATGTCCGGCACATTTAATACCACCACCACACACTTATGTTTCCTCTCATGGGTGCCCACTGAGCTGATGAATAATGTAGTCCTAATTTGATGGCGTGTCTCATTCTTCTCGTTGGACACCTCTGGACATGTTCTGGCTGTCTCTGGCCTCCCCACTCTGGATCAGTTTACATAGAGGTGTCTGTGTCCATGACGGTCCAACCTGCAACCAAGCAGCACAAAGGACAGGCATGTAGACTGGGTACACCTGCACTCTGATATGGACATTGTCACCGCGCATCCTCGTGAGAGAAGCTTTGACTTCATATTACAGGGTTAGCCAAGGCCGGCCAGTTCATCCAGCATCACGGTTGCCTGATTTAGCTGGACAGCTGCTATACGTCTGTGTGTAAGTCATGTTGCTGCTGACGGATGGTGAATTTTTTAATTATATAAATTTCCCGTTGTCTTCCCCTCCACTTGAACTATACGCAGAGGGCCGTGAATGTGTCAACTGCGGAGCCACCTCCACCCCCCTATGGCGACGGGATGGTACGGGCCACTACCTGTGCAACGCCTGCGGACTGTACCACAAGATGAACGGCCAGAACCGACCACTTATCAAGCCCAAACGCAGACTGGTGAGTCCCTATTCTCCCTCCACGGCTTCAGGTTGAGAGAAGGCA
The DNA here is from genome assembly GCF_046629955.1 of Centroberyx affinis. Taxonomy (NCBI): domain Eukaryota; kingdom Metazoa; phylum Chordata; class Actinopteri; order Beryciformes; family Berycidae; genus Centroberyx; species Centroberyx affinis. Next base: position 13,428 of record NW_027282007.1, read on the forward strand.
CCCAAATATGAGCACAAAGCAGATGCCGGCAGCACAATTCCAGGAAAGTTATATTTTCCCTATGATCTTCCTGGAATTGTTTGTCCCTCTCACCCCCCGATGATCCCCCTGCACGGCCTGTTACAATACTGCTACTATTGCCATTGTTCCTGCTATCATTATTGCTGGTACTTCTGATACTGTTACTGATACCAATGCCCATGCTGCTTTAGTTAACACCATGCTTGAGTAAATGAAAAGCAGCATGGATACACAACACTCTGATCCTTGATGTACCTCTGCACCAGAGCTGCACAGCCACCTCTATCACTAACACTATGGAAGTTTCAGATATTTCCCTGCGGCGTAATTGATTTATTTTATGACTTTCAAAGCATTATTAATTAGAAAAAACATCTATTGTGTTCCTGATTGGTGCGCTAACTGATTTGGGAAAGATTTGACTGACTATTTATTGATTTATTATGAATGCTCTCAAACAGGGGCGTATGATTTTTTTTTTCTTTTCATTTCTAATGGCTGATACATTTTGGAGTCCAACTCCTGAAACATTCATTACTCACTGCTACTAAAAGTTTTTCTCTTTTACGAGAGTAGTTGCTTTTTCAATGAACAAAAGTCCAGGGCCTTTGTTAATTCCAATTGTGTCAATCACAAATAGTCCGAAATAAAAAATAATTTTGTACAAATTAAACTATAATACTCTGAATCATTTAATAACTTAAGACTGCGTTTGTCAACTGATGTAATAGACATATGTAGGACAAATTATTTGGTAGGCTATCCAAGTAGGGCTTCATAACAAATTTTAAAAGAATGATAATAATAAGAATTATTATTATAATAATAATTAAATAATCGCAGGTTTTAATACCTAAAATTTCCAGTTAGTATAATCTCTTAAATTTGACCAGAAAGGGGTCTCGTGTTTTTCAGTTGCCCAGGCTAATATACTGGGTTATCATCACTGCGGAGCCTAAACATTTAATGGGCCTCATTAGCGTCAGCTTGTCATTTGACCTGCCAATGAAATGCCCAATATTAGGATCGCGGTAAAGATATTGCGGATGGGATATTTGAAATACGCTAAACCCTAGGCTATTTATTTTTTGCATTTTCTTCCTTGACCACCTCTACGTCGTTCCTCCTCATGAAAAGTCCATTACATTTTCCACTGGGTCGGCCCTGTGGCTGTAGCTTTTGCATTTTCAGCTCAAGTGTTTTCAGAGTTGTGTTCAAAGGGGCATCCAGTTGTTTCCTATCCGGATATCTGCCCGGCCCAGATAAGGAAGCCAGGCTCCCGGCTGTTTCCGCCTTCAACCAGCCCGCTGCATTCTCTATGGCCAGACTGACATATACTGTAAAGAGATTATCACAACACTGGAGGACCCGCTTATGTGTGAAGAGAGAGACCGTGAGGGGCGGGGATTGGAAAATAAATGGATTTATGTTCTTCTCTTGTTTGTCATGCTCGGTGGGCAGCGGCACAATCTTAATGCGCAACGTATTTTGTAGATATATATTTTTATTTTACATAAAAAACGACCAGGGTTGTTGTTGTTCTCGGGGTCAATATCAACGAGTCCACCTGAAATTAATTAAAAGAAAAACTGGATGCTGCAAAGGGCCCGAGGGTTCTTGCATGTAAAGCTAATGTTTCTTATTATGTGTGAAGAATTGATCCGCAATGGACGCGAAAGCACATTGCCAGACAGGACACCGTGGTCTTAGACGCCTTGCCTGGAATAGTTTCCCTGGATCAGGGCTGAAGAGGCGGTTTACACAAGGCCTGCATTATAACCTATCCATGTACCACACCGGCTTCGCCAGCCTATATTTAATTTTCATTTATTAAATATGATAATTATTTGCAAACTTAGTGGTGGTAGACAGAAACAAAGAATTCTGTAGAAAAAAATGTCCATATATGTTATTGCACAAATTGGAAAATTTGATCATGTGTAGTCTAACTCATAGTATAGGCCTATATTTAATTAATTCAATAGAGAGGATAACTAGGCTAATTTTTACCCGTTTAAGTGGTGCATGCTTTGATGCTCAAAGTTGAATTATCCTCCATTCACAAAAACCCTACTCGCCGTCGTTTAACTCCAAAACAACTCTCGCGCTGATCCCATGTTGGGCTTTATATTGGAAATAAGCGGAATATGGCCTGGATACACTGGCAGCAGCGTCGCTTCAAAAACATAATTTCTAAATGTGTAAGCCTGCTAAAGATGGCTAAATGGTCATGGTACTCAGTATCAGAAATCGTATTTATGTCAAGTTCAGTGTCCGTGCTGACCTTTCGGCTAGGTGGAAATAAGCATGAGAATGACTCATTATTCATGATGCATTTTCTCTCCTTCCTCCAGTCCGCTGCTAGACGTGCAGGCACCTGCTGTGCAAACTGCCAGACCACCACCACCACCCTGTGGAGGCGCAACGGGAACGGAGACCCGGTGTGCAACGCCTGCGGCCTCTACTATAAACTGCACAATGTAAGTAGCCTGAAAAAGCGCACTAACTGTGGGCTTTGGGGAGGGAAGGAAGGGTTACCGGTCGGTACTGGTCAAGTGGGCGGACAGCTCCTATCGATTTAGTAGCAGGGAAACTGTGAGACTGTGGAAGCAAAGCCCGCTCGCCCTGTCAAGCAGAACCCACCGGTCGTCTTTTTTCCTCTTTTTTTATTAATCCATCGTTGTTTCAATGGGGGGCGTTACTCCCCGGAGAGGCTGCGGGGTGGGACTGTCATTCAGTGTAACGGCGTCGGTTACATTGATGAGGATTTGTCTGAGACTGGTCCTTTCAGCTCCAGCCTGGCCTCCATCGCCATGTATTCATATTGACTGTGAGGGCTGTGTTTGGTTTTAAATTAGACAAAAGCAAAAAAAAAAAAAAAAAACACTCGTGCCTTGCCTTATAATGGAGCTATATATGCAAATCAACTGCTTAACATTTATAGCATTTTTTACATTGGTGCAATACAGACCATTAGGCTACCCTGAAAGAAGTGCATGTAAACTTTAATTGAAAATGCAATATCTAATGTATTTATGGAGATATTTTAAATTTCACTAGTTAAAGCACTGGAGCTAATAATAGGAAAACTTGAAGCATCATAATCAACTATTCATACTGTCAGTGTAGGCACTGTTTGGCTGCCTGTAGCTAATGTATGGCTCCCCACAGGTCAACAGACCCCTGACCATGAAGAAAGAAGGCATCCAGACACGCAACCGCAAGATGTCCAGCAAGTCCAAGAGAAACAAACGGGCGGGGGACGGCTTCGACGAGCTGTCCAAGTGCATGCATGACAAGGCCTCTCCCTTCGGAGGTGCACCGGGCCTCGCCGGCCACATGACCCACATGGGTCACCTGCCCCCCTTCAGCCACTCGGGACACATGCTGCCTACTCCCACGCCTATTCACCCTTCCTTCGGTCACCCCCACCACTCCAGCCGCTCACCGGTCTGGGCTGAGCCTCACTGAAGCCCCCCCGACACCCTCCCGCAGACCCAGAACTCCTCCATCTCGGGGCCCGCGCATTGCCATCAACACTAAACGGCTCCACATCATGGTGAGACCTGAGCTGACTACTTGCTTCATGTACAGTGGTTGGAGGGGATTTGGACTCTCAGTTGGACTTTATTGGACAGAGGGTTGCGTCCCGCCTGATCTCACTGAGAGAACGACAGAGAGCGAGACTTTTACCGGGCTCTGTTGAGAGCTAACGTGAAGAGGGATTTGTTTGTCCCCGGGTGGCTGAGACTTGCGGAAATGGAGTGAATGGAGACGCTTGTCATTCTTTTTGCTTATTTTTACTAAGTCACTTTGGTACCCACCTCTCCTTGACCCTGTAACAGGAGCCTCACGAGAGGTCTTAAAAGAACCGCTGTGTTCGCCTCCTGACCGTCTCGTCTCCTCGTAGACTGAGATACCTGCACCCTGTCCATTCCCAGGCTATTGTCCACAGTCGCTGCGGACAGACAGCGAGGCTCTTCAGTGCTGGAAGCCTCAAAACCGGCTGAACTCGCCTACAGCACCCACACACCTCTGTTATGAACCAGTCAGACCCAGACTGCAGTACCCACAAACCACCGCTCTCCTCACATGCTGGATTGTACACCACCACAATGCTCACCTGTTTTTAATAATGGACTTTTATGGAAAAAAGACACAAGTAAATAGAGTGTTTATAAACGCTTAATTGCTATTATTGTTGTTATATTTGATGTTATAATTATTGCTACGATAATTTATTTTCACTCTTTAAGCTTTCGTCAAAGACACATGGAAACTGTTATGATTTTAATTTCATGGTTATTACGTAAAGAAAAACACTGACCTATCTTAGATGAAATGTTGTCCCTGAGCTGTACGTTTTTATCATTTTTTCCATCTCACAAAAGTAAAGGAAATAAAGTTTAATACTGAAGTAAACGCTGTTGCTGCCTCATAAGTTTACTCTCTCTCTCTGTCTCTTGATGTAAGCTACACACACACACACACACACACACACACTAAACTCTTGTTTTAATGAAGAGTTCCTGATTATTAAAATCATAAGTGATATCAGATGTATCAAGGGAAGCTCTGTGATCCCTTAAGCGTGGTAATGCTTTGGTCGGGCTCCTCCCCTATCTGTGATGTACCGCTGTTCAGTGAAGGCCTCTTTGTGAAGCTGAGGCCTCAGGCTGGACCATTGTGCCCAGACAGCAGGCTCCAAAGCTAGGGTGAGCGAAGGGCTCCCGAGTCACACACAGTCATACATATGCACGTACACACATACACACACACACACACTCAAAAGCACACAAACACAAATCGCTCTCACACAGCCAAAATCTTCACGTACACGCATCCATAAACAACGAACACTGAGGCGTGTGTTCAGTTCAGTGGCAGTCGTTCTCGTTTGTCCCTTCCCTTCCCTTCCCCGTGTCTGTCGGAGTGGCCCTCTCTCTGGGCTGCGGTGATTGGAGTGAGAGGAAGGACAGCAGGTCTTTAGTGGGAGAGAGAGAAGAGGAAGGAAAGGCAATCAGGCGACCCGTGAGCAAACACGTGGGGGGCGGCCCGGACCCCTCGCACACAGATGTGCACACAGCTGAGGATGTCAGGAAGCAGGCGTCCACTCGGTTTCTCTCTCTCTTCTCGTTCTCTGTCTTTCTTTCTCTTTCTCTTTGTTTTGTCTGCATTTTTCACTCTCTCTTTCTGGTCTCCCCTCTGTCTTTTACTCTCCCTCCTTCTCTCTCTTTCTGTCTATGTTGGTCATTCCATTTTGTCCCCCCCCCCCCACACACACACACACACACTCCCATTTGGACTATTACAGTAAAATACAGGCACTGAGGAAACTTTGAACAGAGCCAGCTACTAATGAGTCTGCTCGATTAGGGCCAATTTCAGGTCATCATCACTGAGTGCAGCGTTGCCCTCACACACCCAGAGCACAGACCGTCCCACTAAACAGCCCAAGCTAAAAGAGGACCGCTACCCCTCCCTGAACCCTCCACCCTGTTCACATCTGCTGCACCCGTGTACAGTTTGATTTGCTGTGCTTTCACAGGCTTGATCAGTTAAAATTGGCAATAATATTTGTCCACAGATTTGTATGGGTGTTGTTTTGGTATCCAGTGTAGCTGGAGCATCCTAGCGGTCGTTGGCCACATTTATTATGCCGTATCATAGCAGCCACAATACTGACTGGCACCGTGCACATGGATGGAGGACTTGAGGACTGCATCTGAGTGGCCGTTTTCAGAGTGTGGGGGTGGGATCCCCTGATCCACTTGCTGAACACCAGTGAAAATGTAACGATTGACTGCCAATAAGCAGTCTAGCCATCTGTGTGTAGCGCAGTGTTGTGGGTGCTGGGCCGTGTACAGGCCGCAGCTCCATACGGTTGTGTGCTGCTGCAGCCAGTGAGCCTGCTTGGCCGGACTCCCAGAGCCTGAGAGGGGGAGACGGAGAGGGCCAGCGCTCTTCAATGAGGCCCTCCAGAGGGAAGGAGGAGCCCTCCCAAAAATAATACAGCAGTCTGCCAGGCCAGCGGCTCCCAGAGCTGCCCCTGTCTGAACACACACATCCTCCACACACACGCAAGATGTGAGAATGCATGTATACACACACACTGACAGGGACGGTGTGTCTGACAGCTTCTCATGCCTCATACTGAGGCAGAAGCAGTGTTTGTGTTTGTAAGATATTTCATCTCCGAGGCCTAAGAAGGCATAAGGTACTGGATGCATAATATTTGCACTTGGTTTAGTGTCCCTCTTGAAATAAATGCTGCACACCGTTTGGGTAGTCAGCGAGTGCCACTGTTACACCATTTTCTAGCCAATTAGACTCATATAGCCTCTGTTCTGTGAGGGTTTTGTTGTGTACTTTTTGCCAGGCAGCTGTTACGGCACAAGATTATCCACCGAGCCTCACTAGACCAGACATTACCTTCAACAAGACAGCTCTTTCTAACTCAGATCATGAATTGTTATAGGAGACATGAACAGAGCCATAAAATCCGATATTAACTATCTTCACTATCGGAGTAGTGTTCCATAGAGGAGATGAAGAGGAAAGATCTCCTCAGTGGGGTGAACATGGCGGCCACCTAGATCAGAGCACCGAGAGGTTTACGACTTCAACCTGGAACTTGGTGTTTCAACTCCCTACCTCCTTCTTTTCCTTCTCCCCTCCCCTCTTCCCTCTCTGTCATCACCCCCCCATTCCCTCTCCGAGCTCTCTGAAACACCCCATCTCTTCACGACCCCCCCCCCCCGCTCCAACTCCCACTCTTTTCTTGTCTCCCACTCCCCCTGTGTATTTGTTTTTCCATTAAATTGAATTAGCAGAATCAAAAGGTACCTCGGCCATCCCCTCACAAAGTAGAGTTAGGGAGAGAGAGACGTGCAAGATGAAAGGAAGTTGAGCGCAGTTCAGATGCAGGTCTCTTGGTGTGTGTGTGTGTGTGTGTGTGTGTGTGTGTGTGTGTTGTCATGGGGGTTGACCTTTGCCTTGGCCTAACTGAAAAAGCATCCCTCCTTCCTCAGATCCCTAGAAGGATATTAAGGTTGCAAGACTGGACTATATTTAGATAATACAAACATGGAACATGGAACATTTATTCACACTTTTATTTGCCATAAAGTGCAGTAAGGAAGTTGCTTGTTTATTTATCATGATCCAAAAAAACACCAAACACCCCGAGCAAATAGAGAACTTGTACCATGATGTGATGTTGCATTTTCAACAAAGTTCTTAACCGTTTGAATTTTAGAGGCTACATAGTCATAGTGATTGTGCTATGAAGAGGCCCATACGTGAACTTCCTCTTTTCACGGATCAAGAGAAATTCATAGAAATACCCATTTGACAGAGCCTGACAGGAAGAAGGCGGGGACCTTCTGCATTCAGCAGAACACCTGGTGAACCTGATTCATGGAAAACCCTACAGATATAACAATTTGACACTTTCGCAACTCTTAACAGTTCTCCAATCAATCAACCGTAGCATATTACCGACGATACGATCAGTGATGCTTTGACAGCATTTACTGTCACTCAGAGAGGAGCAGAGGTGACAGGAGATAATCGCCGATGACCTCTGCCGACAGGAAACCACCGCATCCTGACCTGCCAGAATGCTGAATCTCACAGACGATCTCTCCAAATGTCAGAAATTAGTCAGAAAAATTTGCGTCTATTTTGTTCTTACATCAGAGTTTTTTCTCCCCGCACACCCACTGCTCCCCTCCTGCTTTTTTCTCATCAGGCCCACCCTTGATAGGCCGCTAAGTTACAGCTGCATGCCAAGCTTGACTGAGGACACGTTTTTCAAAGAAAACAAAAAAGAAAAACAGGAAGTGAGAAGTTCAAACAGGAAATACTTCTGCTGTACTATTAGGACCAATTCAGCCCATAAAGGCCTGACAAAGATAGTAAAAAGAGATTGATTATGAGAGGCTTGAACACCAAATGTAATTCTTTGCATGATTTTTAAAGGATCGAACTGTACTTGCAGTGTGGCGCCCCCTGTTAAAATACTCTCACCCTACGACTGGCTTTGTTTACATAGTGATTTATTGGAATGAAGACATTTTTCACTCTGAAATTCATTGTCTGTGCCTTCTATATAGGGACTGCCAGTATGAGACAGCTAACCATGGGGTTTCCATGTAATTTTAGGCAAAGATGGATCGTTTACATTTGTATTGTTTGTAACCAATGGAAAAAAGAGACCTGTATTTTGACTTATGACATGCTTAGAAATTTCCACAAAGTTAATTTCAAACTCTTCAAGAACATATGTGAGGATCAAATAAAATGCAGATTGCATCTTAAAATATGTTTTGATCCATTTGAAAGACATACTTTCTCAATTTTTCATATGCATCAAAGGGATAGTGAGTTAGTATAAAAGTAGAGAAGTGAAAGAGGGAGAGAAACAGGGAGAGTGTTTCATATCATTCAGCAGTGGTTGGAGGTCGACCTTATTGCCACAGTCTGTGGTTTTCAAAACAGAGTTTATGAGTAGAGTGTACTAATAATGAAAGAAGTCTATAGGAGTGCATTGAGTTACAGTTCTTTGTGGTTGGTATGTTGTGCTCCCCTATGATTATCCTCTCGAACTGGGTATCCACTAGCCCCCGCTCTGCAGACGGGGATGTTATTGCCCTGCTAATGCGTGTGGATTATTCTGTTTGCACACAATCCCTGCTGAAATGAGGCAGATACAAAATCCTGACACCATTCAGCTCCCCTAATCACATGGACTTGCGGCGATTCAAACTAAGACCATTATGAATAAGCATCAGTCATCTGACCGTTTTCCCATTCTTCTCCATTCACGCATTCTTTGCTACTGTAGCCGAGTGTGTAATCTGGTGAAAAGTAGCTGTCAGAGGCAGGGTGCGGACATGCATGCAGAACACCGTTCCCTCGACTCACCCTGAAATTTAGGTCAGCCTCCTCTCACCTGGGACAGGGAGCATTCAGGATGTTCACCTGGGTCGGGTAGTGTTCAGATCTCATTCATGCTGTGTTCTGCTGCACTGAGGCCCTCCCGCTCACCTGCTCCGACAGACAAATTCATCCCCACTGTCTGAGGACAAATGAGCCCATTCATCCAAGGCTCCCATTGACAAACCAAGGGCCAAGTACAGTACTAATGCCTGGGAGGGCTCAGGGGAGTGGGCGTCTGGACCTGCCATCCTCTTCCGCGCCCACATAATGTCCCTCGCCATTCCCAGCCCCCGCCCCGCCCCGCCCGCTTTCACCGGCAGGTAACTGGAGAAAGGCGGGAGGAGAGGGAGGGGGGGTTTAAGGCAACTTGGTCCAGGGCCAGGAATGAGAGGATGGGACCCAGATGCCTGCCCCTGGATGGATCCTCTGGATGCTCCCAGAGGGCCTGATGTCCAGACAGAGAACAGGGGGACAGTAGAGGACAGTAGAAGCCCACAGAGACCCGCTGTGCTCTGCTCTGACTCTCAAGCTGTTCCACTCTCTATTGTGGTCTAACGATGGTTGGCTTGTGTGGTGGATTAAGTGACAGGCTTGCTCTGTGGCTGCCCTGAATTCAATTTCAAGCCTTCTTCATTCTCATGGACAAACTGGACTTCACAACAAAGCATAGCTGCTGCTGAATGATTTGGGTGAGGCATTCAAGTACATCTAGATAGGTCGTTCACTCGCATCGGAGGGACAGTAAGTCTGGCTGGAAGCAGAAGTGCACCAGAGAAATATGTCTGCTACTCAATGCAAGTTGGGGGGAAGGAGCCAGCCGGCTAGGCCTCATTGGAATCCTGTCTTGTCTTGTCACTCATGCAGAAACACTGCGTCGGAGGTGAGGGCATTCCTAGACAACTTTTCTCACTGTTTGCCTTTGGTAGGAGATTTTGTTGTGTCTCTACCCTTATTGACCGAGTGATTGTCAGGTTAACACACACACACAGACACACAGACACACACACACACACACACACACACACACACACACACACACACACACACACACACACACACAGAGGCCTCTGTCACGATGAGGCCATGCGTCATCAATGGAACATTGTGTGCTTCATCTTAATAAAATGGCTTAATGTCATTAAACCATTAAAAGACTACAGGGACATTTTGGAGAAAGATGAAAGTGTCATTTCTGAGGGGCAAAATTGTGGATAATGGATATACAGAACTCCATTACACCCAAACAGAGTAAAAAAAGAAAAAAAGAAAAACCTTTTTATATCTATTACTGTATCGAAGTTTGCTTCATTTCTGAGGGTAAGCAGAAGTTTAGTGTTTTGTTATTGGTAATCATTCTTATCTTATTATTTTTTATCACCAAGGTCAATAAGCGTACTCTGTAGCTTGTGTTGCCTGGGATGACCCTTTCCTCCATGGACGGGGACAGAGAACCCACTCTGGCGCTCTTTACATTTTTACTTTAAACCAGTTTCGGGACAGGAGACGTGCTGGCCTGCAACCATGATAGATGCCAGTCTTCGTTGGAGACAGAAATTATCAGAGCCATCACACACACACACACACACACACACACACACACACACACACACACAGTAGGCCTATCAGTTGAGGATCGCTATGAGAAGGCGTTGTGCTCACTCATTGGCTCAGTGGGATGTCGCAACCCCAGCACCTAACTGGTTCTTATCTCCTCTGAGCAGACTGCACGGCTTGATATGCATCTGTCATATTTGTCGGAAAGAAAAGACACCGCGGTAAGAGCACGATGAGTCAAAAAACACAGCAGCAACATAAACTCACTTCCCTGCGGTTTCTGCATGACCGTGATCATTTGCTTGTTTGTATCAACTCCCCAGTTGAGAAGACGCCCAAAACAAACACATTCAACTGGACACACAATTCTGAGCCAGTGCATGCATCTACTCGCACATGTGTGTACCTGTGACCTGTACTGTGCCCGATCATATGAATGCGCATACATGCCTGCATGCGTGTATGTTTGCATTCATGCCTTCCTCTCAGAAACACGAAGCCAAGAGCAGATTGTCATCATTCCATCATGGCCATCACCATGACGACAGATAAGGCCCTGTCCTCTTGTCGTCATAGCGGCCTTGCATCAGCTCCATCAGTTGCTGTGGCTAGCCGAGCCTCTGACTGTGTGGGGTATGAGTGTCTATCTGAGGGCTATCTGGCACGATAAGAGCTGGGAGAGAGACAGCAAGAGCGAGATATTCGCCGCCGAGCCGGTCACAGCAGGAAAGGTTGCAAAGAATGGAGAGAGCTGCGTCTGAGAGATGGTGAGAGGGCTTGAGAGTGTCACACACAGCTCCTCCGTACTTGTACACTGTTCCTGACACACGCATACTTGCATATAAGCATGCATATAGGTGCAGAGACGAATTCACAAATCCACGCAGGAAAACAAATGTTCACAAAGAACGCTGGCATGCACAAAATAATGCAGATATTATGTGCAGGATGAGCCAAAACCAGCTACACAGCCTTTTCTGGTTGATAGTGCAGCTCTCTGACAATCTAATGCATCTCACCTCTACCTCTCCCTTCTCTTCCTCCTCGTATGTGAGGTTGTTAAAGGGAACAAAGGTAATGTGGCCCGGTTTAATCTCTGTTCTCTGTTCTCTCTCTCTCTGGTTAAGTCTCAGCCTCTTTCTCTGTGCTATGTTTATGCCTCTGATTGACTTTTAGCCTGCCAAACCATCATTAATTGGCATCTCGCAGACACACACGCACAAACATAATAGGTAGGTACACACACACACACACACACACACACACACACACACACACACACAGAACATCTAATCCAGCTAATCCACCCTGCCGTTTGAACAACCAATGGTATGGTAACATGGTTAATCACCCATGTAAAAATAAAGACAAGACCAAATTGACTGATAGAATTATTCCATTTACTCCTCTGATTAAAACATTTCAGTATTGCCATGGTCCACTGGAGATCGTCCTGAAAAAAACAAAAAAAACAATGCACAAAAATTAATTAAAAGTCAGTGATGTAAATGGCTTCATTCAATTATTGGTACAACTAACAAGCTCTGGAGTATGATAACTGCCATGTTCAGACACATCAAATTAGTTTAGAAGAAAAATAGGGATTCGCGGAGTCACTTTGAAACTCTTTAAAAGGGCAAGACAGCCTTCTTGAAACAGGAGACACTTTCTCCAAACAAGGGAAGCACTCTCCTGAAAGGGAAGAATGGGAATTTTACGACACCGTTTCAGACGACAGAAATGTTCGCTGGACACGAGCTCGTTCGACCTTGGGTCACTTCCCAACAGCCCTTGCTCCCGATGTGACATCATAGGCCACAGGGGTCAAAGTGAAGTGTGTGGCCGCAGTAGGATGCAGGCCGAACTGGGATCGGACAGAGGCAGAGAACGGCAGAGTGAGACAAAGAAAAAGTGTGGTGACTGAGAGAGGGCTCTCTGATTCGTTTCCTTGGCAGGATGACAAAACTGTGAGGAATGCAGGCGAGAGGGAAAGAGAAGTGATCAAGAGCTCAAGAACGAAAAGGGGGGAAAAAAATCAGACGGACCAAGAGGGGAGAGAGGTCTGCTGAATAAGCCAGGACAGCAGGGCCTTCTATTGATTCATTTCCCCTTTACAGCCCTATTCTATTCTCATTCTCTCTCCCCCCCCCCCCCCCCCTCTCTTTCTCTAACCATACAACCATAAGCTTCCTGTCCATGACGTTGACTGTTCCCTTCTGCGTCTTTCTGGCCCGCTGGAAGAAATAAAATGAAGGTGAGAGGTCACTATCTGTACGTTGACACTCCTCCAAAAGCTGAGAGAGGAGGGCAGCCAACTATGCAGCAAAGCCAATGAAAGCCACAATTAATTTAGACTTCGCACACGCACACATACACACATGCGCTCACACACACACACACATACACACACACACATACACAAAATCACAGGCAAGAGGGCAACGGGCTGCCTCTGTCAGACACATTTCACAGTGGCCTATCATGGCCAGGCGCACCAGGCCTGCGGCCAACCACTGCTTGTGCACTTGGTAAACGCTACCACCTCGGCCACATGGATTCACACACACACACACACACACACACATACACACTCACTCATAGACCATCCCAGTCACACATGCACGCTGTGTGATTAATGGAGTGTGAGCATTAGATATGACAGCGTTACTGAGCCTCTGTGATAAAGAGCCACACACAGCCACTGTGACTCCCTCCGCCTCTCTCTCCCTTTTTTTGCTTTCTTTCACCCTTTTTGTGCCTATCGCTGTGTCTGTGCTTTGTCCAATGACCTTTGACTCGAGCTGGACATTTAGCTGAAAAATACCACCTTGGCATAAAGTTTCATTTTTTATTTGATAGTGATGAAATGCACTGCCTCAATAATGTATTTTTAATACCTCCATTATATTTTACAGGCCCTATACTGAATACCAACGACGGATCCAAGTTTCTAGGACACACACACAAGGTCCAGTATCAGAGGGCAGTGGGAATATTACCATGTCCAAATCTGTCTCAATGTCCATTTCACAGTCATTACCTTTGTAATGGGTGTAAATGTTGAGGTCACATCTAATCATTTTATTCTCTGTGCCAACAGACTGACTAAGTGCGACCTCTGATATGTTGGTTGATATTTATGGGGGGGTGAACTGAAGAACCATGTTTACACAACGCTAGTCCAGGTCATGAGTCATTTGTGCTGTTATTCAAGAGTTTGAATGTAGTTTGGCTTCATTATATGCCCATCATGTGACAGCAGTCAGGCAGAGTGCCCCCCTTCGCGGCTCCATAGCTCCTCTTCCCTCCCCGCTGCATCTTCTCATGCCCGTCTCTCACCCCTGCCCCCCCTTCTACTGGCGCCTGCACGGTTAGTTAGGGGCTGCCACAGGACATCATGTGACAAACAAGCAAACACACACAAACAGACAACCGTGTACACACACACACTCACACACACACATACAAGCAGACATACAAGCATGTAAACTACAAGCAGCAACACATTCATTCGTCATTTTCCCTTCCATTGACTTCTTTCATGTGGGCTAACTCCATCGAGCAGTAAAGACTCCAACAATAGAATCCATTCTACTGGCAGCATCAGGCCTGGGTGCATCTGTCTGTGCAAGTCCCAGCAGTGGCCAGACACACCTTAAGGCACAATGTTATCACTTACTTAGTTACAGCCTTCAAAAACACCGTGCCAAATCTAGGATTTGTTAGTTGTTTTTTTTATGTGTGATGAGTTAATTTATAGTGGTTATGAATCGGCGTGTTTCCAAAACATTTGTACGGCTTGTCCCTACTGTCTCCATTGCCATTAATATCTCTGAAAAAGAGACAGTTTGGGCTTCAAGCTGTATGAATTATTGGGGGGATTTCTCCACTTTGTGACGTATGGATGTTGGGACAACAGGAAATATTAATATCTTCAAAGGAAGCCAATATGAGGCTAACGCCCTGCTGATTCCAATATTCATTACTTGATCTCCCTCACCTATCCTCTGCAGCCTCTGCTCCCCCGCACCCCCCCATCCCCCCCCCCCCCAACCCCAACCCCTCCGCTTTCCCTCCTTGTCTGGCAGACCTCCAATGTCTGAAACTCTAGACGGCGCTGGTTCTGCCCTTTCTACAAAATTTAGGAAGCCATTAGCAACATCAAATCATTACTTCAGGAAAAGGAGGCAGGGAGAGAACGGTACGTGGGGGGATGCGGACGAGAGAGGCAGAGAAAAAGGAGAGCGAGAGAGAGCGAGAGAGAAAGATCAGATTTCTCCTGTTTTCAGTCACTCCATTACAGTAATGTGCAGGCTAGGACCCATTTTACTAATACATAATAGCATGATACCCATAATAAACAGCAGAGCAAACTAAATCACTGACCGGGATGGCCAAAACACTGCATGCGACAATACACACACTCCCAATGGGTAGGCCTCGCGACATACAAACCATTCATATGTCCTAAAAAAACCCTCACATATCACATGAAAATGTTCTGCTTTTACAAATTAAAGTGCTGGAAAACAATGCAATACTCTGAATAGTTGTGTAGAAACAATGTCTTTTACTTTCAACTTATTTCTGTGCTACGAACACACTATTATATGAAAGGATGAGGAAAACACAAATTAAACTAAGAAAACTGCCACACTTGTTAGATCTTCAATAAAGACAATTGATTTCTCTTCCCATATTTCTGCTCTGCCTAACTCTCTCTCTCTCTCTCTCTCTCTTCTCTCTCTCTCTCTCCCTCTCGTTACTGCACTGTCACCCCAACGCTAATCCAGTTCAAATGTAAACAGGCTTAGGTCTTCATTCCTCACTTAAACCGTATCAAATGTATCAAAGCAGAGGCTCAGTGGCGTCCCTGGCTACAGAGGGGTCAGACCAGGGCCACACGGGGCCACACACCCGACTCAATTAGCCCAAGAGCCAGTTAGTCTGTCTGACCAACACTGTGTGTGTTTCTGTTTGTGTGTGTGGTAGAGAGACAGAGAAAGAGTGAGTGAGTGTGTGTGTGCGCGTGTGCGTCCATGCCTCCCTTGTGTACATAGCGCAGTACAGGGGTGTGTAATCATACGTGAATGTGTGTGACTGAATGTACATGGCACTGTGTACTGGGTTAATAGGTCAATTCACGGTTATAAGGAGCATGAGCATGTGTATATAATCGCGTGTGTGTGTGTGTCTGCGTGTGTGTCTAACAGAGACATGAAGTCTCAAAGCCCCATCAAGCAAAAGGGAAAATATGTGAAAGGTTGTCTGCAGGCTAAGACCAATAATGCAGTCAGTGTTTGCAGCAACATTATTTCTCTGGTTTAGTCAGAAGCCCTGAAGGAGTCCTCTATGGCCTTGAGAGCGCATCGCTTCTTCTCTGGCAATACTGAAAACTCTTTTTTTTTTTTAATATAACACAGAATACAATGCCCTCTCAGATGAGATACACATGCATTTTGTAAGCTGGTCAGAGCTGAACTTCTGCTTTTAATTTACAACCTCAAACAAAACAAGAGCTATTTAACCATGTACAAATTATCAAACACAACCACTTGATCACACGGCCACAACTTGTAACCAGGAGATGAGTTTATTTGAGGCTAATGGGTTTGCTGAATATCTCCTTTTTGTTGGTGAATTAAATCAACCTTTATTGTCACATTTTGAAAGATATTTTTTGCCATCCCTCATTTTTCCTGGGAACCAGCAGTTCTCACATGGAACGGTAGAGATCAAACCCTCGTACATACCCTTTGACCTTTCGTATAATGTGTTGGTGCGTCCATGGTTGATAGACATGTGGGAATCATCCACAACTAAAGCTCTCACTGTTTAACTAGCTTGTTCTATCATTGATGGGGGTGGTGGGGGGTCCCAGGAGACTTCAATTACAAACATCTCTCTTGTCAAGCTCCAATCTCATCAGCTACAAATATATTATCTCTCATTCACAAGCATGATCCAAGTGGATACAATCAAACTAACTAGCCAAACTGAAACCATAGCCAAGCACAGTCCAGACCAAACCCATCCAGACAGTCAAACCCAGCAGAGCCTGACTCACCCAGACTGTGCATAAACAGTCTAATTATATCCCACTTACACCCCTGAAATCCCGACTTTCCCTTCAAATGTCCAGTTTTCCAATGAATCACCACCTGACTGATTTCTCTCTAATCAAGCAATCAGCATCATTACGGCCAACATGTTTTGTGGGCCCTGGAGGTCCCTCAGGGGCCTTCGGAGTAAGGGATCCTCCTCCCAATCTCAATCCCAAGCCCATCACTCTTCCTCAGGCACTCAACTGTCAATCTGACCCTGATCTGGGAACCCGGTCTTATCTGATCCCCCAGGGCTCCCCGGGGGGGGGGAGCATCCCAGCCAAGCCAAGCCACGCCATGTCTCTACATACCTCCCCATAAACATCTACCCCCAAACTTTCACCAAGTGGGGTGCAATACTCAGCACCCTAACTTTGAGTATTTCTGTTTTATTAGGTGGTATTAAGTGGAGGGTGCCAATAAAAATGGGAAAGAGAGAGAGTGGATAATATGTGGCAAAGGACAAGCGTTCAAACTTATGATGTTGAAAGTACATAGTCAAGACATTAACAGGACGACCCCTGAACCTGTTTAACAATAATTATAGCCAAGAAAAATGTATAAGAATGGAGTATGATCTGTGAGATGAGCACTTCAGGTAGATCTAATAGTTATCAAATTAGCTAGCAACAATTGCTTGAATTTAGCAGGGAAGTTAGCTAGTTAACTAGAGTTGCTAACTAATTAGTTAGTAACTAGCTAGCTACCCAGCTAGCTGTAGTGGACCAAATCTATTAAAATATGAACCTGTATCCCTGTGGATTGTGAGATCTATTTATTTCTAATATATTTTTCACTGGGTAATCTGTGAAATGATAAATGTTTGTCCAATTCCCATCATCTGGACGATGTGCATCTTGGTACACAACAGTAGGACATAATTGCTTGATCTTCCAGGTAGAATTTCCCACCCTGAATGATGACCTAAGTTTAAAATGGCCGCCGTGGGAATAAGGTTTGTGGGCTCTGTTCTGTAGCCAACCCTGACCTCTGACCTCCCTCTAGAGGGGACAAGCAAAAATTTAATTTCCTTATGGGGATCAATATCAAGTATCACATTCTTTGTATTATTATGTAAGTTTATACTTTCCCAGTGTGTTGGTGCACCTCTCTGCATGACATTGTATCGGTGTGTTGAATTGTGTCCCTCCCTTTATCGACAGACAGATTCCATCATGTAGAAATAAGCTCTGTCAGGTCTTGTAGCTAATCGTCCTGAGGCTCGTCCATCAGACAGATTCAATTGGAGCCTTTTAATTAATAATGTCGTTTATCGAGGGGGACATCAGGCGCTGGAACGGGGGGACATCGGGAGCTGTCTGTGTAATTGGGAGGCCTGATTAGGCTCTGGAGGAAGCTTTTAAGCCAGCAAGGTTATCAGTGCTCCTCCCTCTGCCTGTCATCAGCTCCTCAATATGGGCTCCCATTTTCTCTCTCTCTTGTCTGATCACTTCTTATTTATTATCTCTCCCTGCTGGTTCCTCTGTCTTTCCTATTCTATTCTAATCCACTCTTTGCTGGCTTCAACAGGTGTCTGCCATGAAGTTCCTTCACTAAGCTGCCTGCAGGGTATATTGTATATCTGTGTACATAAAATGCTGTTTTTTTGTTTATCACATTGTTGTACCAACTTGTTGTTTTTCATCGCTCCAGTCAGACTTCATGCTCTGGAAAGTGAGGCTCAGCACTCAGAGAGCTGGACAGCTCCTGTCTGGCCTGATGTGAATGGAGACTTATTGATCCCAGCAGGCTGTGGTTTGGGGCCCTAATGCATTTACACTCTGCTCTCCTCTCCAGCGCATTCTGTTTGTCCCTCTTAATTATAGCTACACCATAACAGATCCATACAACTCCCCTGATACTCACTCACTCTCACTCCTTTTTTTTTTTACTCATCCCATTCTCCCCATTTTCCATTCTTTCTCTTTCCCTTTTTTCCTCCCCCGCCCTCTGTCCCTCTCTCCTCTGTTCCCTGGGCTCCCCGGGGTATTATTTGTAACGGTAGTGTGTGTAAGGTCAGTCTGGTGCTGGCATGGCTGATCTGTTTTGGCTTGCACCGATGTGTTCTTTCAAAAGGATTCAAATGGACCAATGGTTCATGGGAAAAATGAGGAAGAATTTAAGGAACACCCACGTTCGACCAGAAAGAAAAATATTTAAACTTCCACATCGACTGATTGCCATGATGCTTTAAACCATCATGGGCTGCCTGATGCTTTTAACTTGTATTAAACTGACATTATTGGATAACACAATTCATATCACAGGATTTGAGTAGCATATCATACTGCATTAGCATATCATTGGCATTCACCACTGTTTATCCTACTGTTGAAACAGTCTAAACTGCTCATTAACCATTAGGTAGCTGGCAGATAAGTGACTGAATTTTCATATATAAATTTAGTTATCATAATTTGATAATACAGACATTTAGGGGCCTTAATGTAAACTGTGGAACAATTTACAGGCTGTTGACCTCTGAAACAGCGGGCTCTGCACTGCTCTCAGAGGAAACAGAGATTGATTTAGGGATCAAGCTAAAAGGAAAGAGAAGGGAGGAGAGGAGATGAAACAGTGTTTTATTTTATTGTCATGTGAATTACTGCGTCGGACAGATCAAACAACGATGTTGTTAGTGTAGGACTAAAATGTGTCATCCCTTTCTCCCTCCCTCCATCTCTCTATCTTCCTGTTTCTTGGTATGCTGTGATCTCTCTGGAACGTCCCACCATGTCTATCTCAAACCCTTAACCCCACCTTTACCTCCTTGTTCTGTCTTAAAAACTATATTCCTGAATCTCGGATCTTCTTTTAACTCTTCTTTCACTCCCGTCCCCTCCTCCTCTGAGCAGATAGCATTCTGTTAGCATTCTGTCTTGCTGTATGATGAAGCCAATGAAAGGAATGGAAGACAAAATCTGTTGCAGTTCTGACATGGCATGTGAATTGGGTAATTAAGTGAGCAAAAGGGAAAAGAAACATCAGCTACACTTGGTAAAGAGGTGAAAAGAAGAGAAATCAGACCATGATATGACAAAAACTAAAACTAAAACCAACCAACAGAAATAACAAGTGAATCATTCTGGATACAAACAAACCAAATATCTTTCCTTGGAATAAAAAAACAATAATGTCCTTTGTGACTAACATCTAACAGGGAGTTAATGGTGCTGTGGTTGAACTGTGCTCTTTCTCTGCCTGTTTGGAAAAGACATGTAAATCATTTGAGAACAGCCTTAAAATGTGATGGAGAAGAGAGGCAGATAAGAGAGGGAGAGAGGAAGGGCTGGGGCGATGGGGAGAGCACTTACATAGCAGCCTATTTATGACAGCGATCATTCAAACACTTTACTCAACACCTTAACTTTAAAATGGCTTCATTCCATTGTAATAGCCCATATAGTATTGTATGAAAACATTAATTCTGTTAGAACTTCGTAATATGTAACATTCTTACAGATTAGTTATAACATAACATAAGCACAAAGTGCACAAGTATCACTTATTTATTCTGATTTATCACTTTAATACTCAATGAAACACAAAATATAATAATTTCAGTAAAAAACAAAACAATGAGAAATGTTAGTATATCACTTAACAACACATTTGTTAAGTACAGGAATTTTTCTAATTTTTTTAGGACATTGCATTTGTACACTTTGTGCTTACATTGTATAGTTACACCCTTGTCAGTACTTTATGTATTATGTATTAGAGATTTTCATTACGTACTAACATAGAATTATTACTATGTACTTTTCCATAGGTTAATATACAAGTTGACTGGACTATATAAGTTAAAATGGAATAGGGCCACTAAAGTCAGATGTTGCCTATTCAACTGTGATTACGTTGGCTGTTCAATAAATTTCAAAACAGACTGACATCGTTCATTCAAACAGATATCGTTCTTCATCTGAAGGCTTTGTCAGTTAAAAGTGAAAAATTTGATCTTTCTGTAAAATTTCCATTTGAAATGACTGACTTTCATGAAGGACAATGTGGGTGTAAGAATTAATGGCCCATAAAACTTAAAATGGTTAGCAGCAAATCCTTATTTTAATTTGTTTTTAATTTTGGCAACATCTTTAGTGCTTATTACTGTTTGACTGAGATCACTCAGTCAAACAGTGTGTCCAGTACTGTGACGTCTTTTTCCTTGGATTTTTTGTTGTTAAGTTTGAGTTTCTGTAGGTGGCGCTCTTTTCTTTGTCTGTTCAGCCATGGTGGCTATCACTGCTCATGACAACTACCAAGTTCTTCTATTTATTCAAACAAATCAGAAACGTAAAACACATCACTTCCTGTGCACCAAAGGATCTTTCCCAGGTAATACCTACATTTACTGTTAGAACAGTAAATTGTTATGGTTATCGGTTCATACTATATCAGTCAGCGATAGAGAAGCAAAACGCACAATTATATATGTTAAAATGTCACAGAATATTCCTTTAAAGTAAAGTCTAGCAAAAATGTGCCACCTTCAGTGGAAATAAGTTACGATTCACCATCTAAACGATTTTATCACCCCTCCCACCTTTATGGGTCCCTTCTCGTTCCCACCCAGCCCCCTTTGGTGTGGTGTGGTGCGGTCTTAAGTGGTTGGACCAGGGAGTTCTGTCCCGCAGCCCATCCGTTGGCTGGTTCCTAATCCAGTTATGGCTGAGGGGGTCTGGCGTTTCCCGTCTTGGCTGAGCAGGCTGTGCTAAATGAGGTTTTTACTTGCCCTGGGGAGCCAAGTTTAATGGACCCTGGTAAATGAACGCACGAAGAAGAGAGGAGGACCAGTGCGGGGAAGGCTACTCTGATCGGGGAAGAAGGAAGGACAGTGACAGTAATTAACAGGTAAAGCGATCAGTCAATCCATTGATCAATCAAATGTGGATTTATTAATCTTTGAATCAATCCATGACATATGTGCCTGCTAAGGACCAGGATGCTAACAAATTTACCCAGGTCTACCAGTGGCTGTGGCCATAAATATAAAGCTGGCAATGCCATCAAGCTCTTAGTGACATACAGTAGGCAGAGGTCTATATGCTGCTTAATTCACTTCTATTCTCCCTCTACTGCCACAGCACTATTGTGTGTATGAATGTATTTATAAGCTGTAGCCACTGTTGCGGCTGCTTGGAGCCCTTTGGTACAGTTAGAAAATAGCTCCATCGCTCTCTCACACACACATACACACACGCACTCACAAACAAATAGTCCTCCACTCCACCCTTTTCCTATGGGTCCATGGGATGAGCAGTAGACTCAGGGGAAATGAGGTAACACACACACATATACACACCCACAAACATACACATACTCACTCGCGCACACACACACACACACACACACACACACACACACACACACACACACATAAAAACACAGCTGTGTGGCAGTGTAGCGCCATTCAGGCCTCTGTTCCGTCCATCAGAGCTGTCAATCTCCGGGCATTTCTCATTGCTTTTTCCCCCAGACCTCGACCCACCTTTTAAGGCCCGGAATATTTGGTCCAGCCGGTTGCCATGGGAACCATCCAGATGTTGGCCTCTGATTAGCTGGCGACGGCCAAATGAAATCAGAAGAGGTGTGATAAGATCGGGGGGCGACAGAGACTGGGAGAGAGAAAGGTGGCCGCGAGCAGGAGGGGTGGGGGGTGGGGGTGGGTAGTCATAGGAAGGGGGGGGTATGAAAGGACGGAGGTTCGGAGGCTACACACAGTTACAAAACACATATACAGACACAGGAACACACACACACACACACACTTTCCAATTCATAGTGGAATTCTATTTTTTCCCACTAACATTTCTATTTTCACTCTGGCTAATCTTTCTCTTTCTTTTAACCTCGACATGACGACACCATGGCCGTGCAGCGTGTAAAAAATGGCACCAATCTTCACTCCCTTAAAACCAAACAATCACGCTCTCTGTCTGTTTTCTGAATGAGAATGTGTCGTGTCCATTCATTTTGGGTGACAATAGGGCACCTTTGACTTTTCCTCTTTCCCCGGGGAGAGACAAAAGCGCAGCAACAAATAGACATAGTGTAGCAGCCTGTTATTCCCACAGAGAGGCTTATGTTAAGTGACCTATATATGGCTTTGCATTCACTGCGACGGCCGCACTTCCGTTCTGCTGAGGACGATTCCACGGGCGATAGGAGGGTTACAAGCTGCACATTCAAATGGCTTTTAAACAAACTCCAAACAGCACTTCACTTCTCCCCTACCTGTCCCACAAGTACCTAATCGCATCCAAAGTCCCATTTCCTGTCAATGAAATTACATTAAACATCTCCCTCTAGGTCCTTGTCCAAAGTGACCCCAAACTCACTGTGGCTGATAAGGGTGCTAACTAGGTAAAGGCTGAAGCACTTCCCAGTGTTCGGCCAGTGAATGAGCTACAGTGAGAGGAGCAGAGGGAGCCCGGCCCTGCCCCTGTTCGCTCCATTTTCCAATAAACTCCAGCAATCAGATCAGTGCTGCTTTAAATGGGGGACTTGATGGCAGCAGCCTGCATTAGCCGCTGGTGTTCTCCCAATCCGATTAGACAGAGACAGTGACAGTTTCCAGCCAAAAGAGGCAGGTAAAACACACACAAACACACACACACGCACACACACACACGCACACACACACACATACCAAAGACCACACTAAAATTCACTTGTCATATAGGTAGACAAACATAGACAAATACATACATACATACAATCAAGTATGCCTAAAAACACAAGGGCATGAGCACGCGGTAACACACTTTTGGGGACCACATACACACGCACACAGTCACTTTTGGGGTACTTACATTCATTTCCTGGAGACTTACCCTAACCATAACCATAACCACTATTTGCCTAAACCTAACCCTTACCCTAACCTTAACCTAACCCTAACCTTAACCACTGACCCAAAAACCAGCTTTTTACCAATTGGGGACACGGCTTTTGTCCCCAGTTGCACAAGCCGCCCCCAATCAACTGGTCTTAAGTCTGGTTTGTGTCCCTGAAAGTGACTTAAGTCATACCCACACCCACACACATACGCACACACACACACACACACACACACACATACATGCGCATACAGGCAGGACCTCTTGTGGCCATTTGCGGTGCTAATTGGATGGTCTGAGGCAGATGTCATTATTGTTGAGCAGTCAGCCACTTGATGTTTTCCAAGTTGTTGGGCAGTCATTTGGGTGTATTAGCAGCTCCTACAGGGCAGAGGTCGTGCCCCAGGGCTATGTTATGTGTCTGTGTGCATGTGTGTGTGTGTGTATAGATGCGTGTATGGCTGTATGCGTCTGTAGCTGTGTCTGTTTGTGATTTATGTATGTAAAAAACACTCTTTCTTTCTCCAATGGCTGCCCTGCTTCGAGGACCAGCCGTTTACAGCTATATAATTACCCCTGATTGTTTTTATGTACACTATGGGGTAGTTTTCCTTCATGCACGTGCCTGACATGAGAACCTGGCAACAAGCTGCTAAGTGCAACAAACAGTGTCATAAAAATGGTTGCCATACCTCAGATAGCTAAAAGCTCTTTTCAAGGCAGCCTCCCCTCCGCCATTCCTCCTCAGGACTTAAGGGGAGAGAATGGCCCCTCAGTGCGCTTATCAGGTAAAATAAACCTCAATGATGCAAAGTAATGGCTGGGTTATATGAGAATGTGTGTGTGTGTGTGAGGTAGAGATTGGAAACTCTGCTCCTTATCATAGGGCTAGACAGAGAGGAGTGAGACTGTACTTAACAGATTTAGACGGTCAGTGAAGCCCAGCACCTGGAGAGAGAGAGAGAGAGAGAGAGAGAGTGACAGAGAGAGAGAGAGAGAAAGGGAGAGAGGAGGAGAGTAGTATCTCAGGTTACAGAGCAGCCGGCTCAGCCTAAAACGGAGAGATGGAGAGAGAGATACAGAGAAAACCTGGACAGGTCAACACTGGCAGAAAGGAGGCAGACCGGCCAGCTATACAGTATATTTGGTTCAGATCACTTGTATGTTTCCTTGGCATTCTATGATTCCAACAATTTCACGGTTTTGCCAATTGAAATCCCCCACCACCCCCCCAACCCTCCAAGCTTGTACGTTTTTTTTTTTTTGGAACACCTGCCACTTAGTAAAAAAAAAAAAGAAAAGAAAAGAAAAGTAGATGGAAAGAGTTAAAATGAGTTTACTCCAGCATAACTCTGGGAACTGATAAAAGCAGACCACCGGCTGTTTTTTAGTGTTTCATGTTTGAAACACATTTGTGCAGCGCTGCGCTACCTGACGCTTTCTGATCTCGTGGCTGATGATGGACTGTGGATCAGCCAGTTAATTTAGGCCAGATAAAAGCCTCTCATCTCCGCCGAGGTAGATTACTGTAATAGCAGCCTTTCTCATCTTTTGATCTTTTTTACTGCTGCGTCGGTTCATTTGCATGTGTCAGAGATACAGCTTTATTTAGGGCGCTTATTAATGGGAACAGGAGGGATTCTGGATACTAAAACCTGAGGCAGATTAGCGCTGACCCCCCTGGAACGCGCATGCTGTTTCTTCACATACATTTATGAGCATATTCTGTGTGTGTGCAGGTACACACACACACACACAGACACACACACATGCATGCACACACATATGTACATGTACACACACATTTGCATGCATACAGTGTACACATACAGACACACACAAGCTCATAAGACACATACAGCAAACAGAAAGGAACACAAACTCACAAAATTATGCACAAACACATACACACAGTATATACAGAAATGCAGACACACACACACAAACACACATACACATAAACACAGTATATACAGAATTGCAGACACACACACACACACACACACACACACATACACACACACACATGCATCGGAAGACAAACACAAACACAAACATCCCCTCATGCCTGCCCCTCACTGACAGCATGTTGGACTTCTTAGCATTCTGTCAGGCCTCGCTCTGTCATCCTCCTGTCTCTCCCCGGCTGCCTCGCTCCCCCAGATGTGGTCGATGCGGACGTGTACTTTGTCCAGATCATCCGTGAGATGAGATGAGAGGAAGTGGGAGGTATTGTTCTTCCTGTGGCGCTAAGCCCCCCGGGCGATTACCCTGTCAGGAGGGAGAACTCAGCGCCGGCGCCGACTGCCACAAACCAGCGCTAAATCCCAACTGATCGCAAAAGAGGCCGATTTTACACTTTAGATTCCTCGCATCTCTTAATGCGGCCGATGCGGCAGAGGATCTTCGCCTCTCCCTCATCTTATCCGCCGCTGCTATCCTCCTCAGCCGGTGGCGTCAACCCCTAAGCTCACGCTGCGGGGATAAGACTCAACGCCTTGTCAGGCCAGATCAATGTGATTTTACAATGCAGTCCGAGAGAGGGGCCCGTACAGCCAGCGATGGCTAAACAACGACACGCGCGCCCATGCACTGCTCAAATGTGACTCTGCAGCACCTTCAAGTATCTGGCTTGCACAAATAAGATACCATAATCAAACAACAATCTTGTACACAAAACCTGCCAACTGCATCTCCTAAATCTGACTACCTCACACATACCTGCACCATCTCTTCTCCCCTCTTCCTCTCTCCTCTCTCTATCTTTTAGTTTATCAGAGGGGTTGATCTCTCTGAATGCCTCATTGAACTCCTCCATCGGTTTATCTTATCTACTTTCTCAGAAACACTCCTCAGGACACTTCTGTAAATTCCTCCTCAAGTCGTCAAGGCTTTTTTTTTTTTTTTTTTTTTTTTTTAGCAAGATCACCCGAGGATACATCCCTCGAAGATGACAATATCATGTGTGGGTGAGAGAGAGGATGTTTATGTTAGAAAGGAATTAATGATGATACGGCAATTAAGGTATTGCATGAGGCAGTAACAGTATTACACGGGTTTGCGTGTGTGCACGCTCAAGCTGAAGCGTGCAGTTTCTTGTGCGCTAGAAAGATCAGAAAAGAAAGAAAGAAAGTTCAGGGTGGAAGGGACAGACGGACTGAAGGTGAAACGGGAGATAACAGAAAGAAAGTTCCCCCATCAGAGCATCCAGCTGCATGATGACATCCCACTCCCTGCCAAGTCCTCCGACTGATTTCCTGTTTGGGTTTGATTATCATATAGAGCCATGCTAGTATATCATCCCCTCCCTCTCTCCTCCTCTCCTCTCCTTTAGTTTTACGAGTGACAGTTGGGAATAAAGTAGTGCGTAAATCTCTGGCAGTAATAAAGCTGCTCGGGCCAATGTTCCTTCCTAATGCTGGTTCTTCTCTCCCTCGTCACAAATTTGTACTTTTTACAAGACAAGCCCCGACTGCCTTTCGGCGCTCCCAGTAAGTCATCCCGAAGTGTCAGCTCTCAATCCAGGTTTAAGATTAAGAGTATCGGGAGAGTCGGGGTCTAACGCAAACACATCCTCAAGCATAGGACGCTAACGAGCAAAAGGACACGCACAAATGCAGCATGTACTTTTGCACGCTTGCCCCTATGCAAACACACCCCCAACACACATACACACACCCGCACAGACACCGTCCTCTCTGCCTGACCACATTCCTGTAAAGGGCGATCATGAATCTTGGCCAGGAATCTGAGTCCTGTGCTGGTAAAGCGGCCTGTGGCAGCACTCCCCCTATCCCCAATAAAGTCATCCTTGGGTGGGCAGGAGAGCCCCACACCTCCCTGACCTCCATCCATCAGCCAGGGGGGGGAGTGCTCTCCTCTGCTCACTGACCGGATCCTAAATCCATCTGCCAGCATCCAGCGCCAGCCTCCACACACTACACACACACACACACACACACACACACACACCCTCCAGCAGCATCTAACCTGGCCCAGGCCCACAGGTGTCAAAACATGCACTAACAGCTCCAAACACACAGCCCACAGCCGTCCAATCAGTCAACTGTTAGATAATGCTGTCAAGTGGTCAGCTATTCACTCCTGACATACCATCCAGCAAATCCCTTTTCTACTCCTCCTTTAGCACATCCCCCGATAGCGATGACACGGGCGGACTGCCATTAACTCTGAAACTGAAAACGTGACGATGATCACGAGAGTGCCATGTGAACTCGCTGACACGTCACACTTGGAATTGATTTTACAAAAAAAAATACATGTCAATTCATCGCAAAGAGCATTGATTTTTGTCTGTAGATGACGCAGCACGCCTCCACTCAGACTCAATACCAGTTGGCTGACAGTTAGCGAGACTGGTTGGTACCCAAAAGTAGGTTGAAATTGGTCCCCAAATTATTCCAGAGAAACAGATGATGATTTTTGACAGGGAAATTATAAAAAAAACTCTCAGATGAGCCTCCACAATAGCCAATAGCCCACAAAAACCCCACAAAATCAATCTCGGTCTTGACATGGATTCTTTTGAAAACTATGGGTCCCTGGAGCATAAGTTTGTCAGATGGTCATTTGGCCAGTTTGAGCATGTTAGGTCAGACAAACATACAGACCTTCAGACGGCCATGATGTCAGAGGCCAAAGGCTGAGAGCCACATAGGTGGGCAGTGAACCCTCCCACATATACATACACATATACAGACACACACATAGAGAGATGCAGGCTATGTGCGCCAGGCAAAGTAGTTCAATAGCAGGGCTTTTAACATATGTGTGGAGATACACAGACGAATGGATACCTAACACACGTACACAGAGACACACACACACACACACACACACACACGTCAACACTCCTCCAGTTGACCAGTGTCTGTTTCTCACAGGGGTGGGACTGTGGGAACCACACTGTCACTTCCTGTGCCCGCGGGCCTCAGCCAATCGCCATCAGATAAGCGCCGCAGCTCTGCCAATCAGAGCTGGGCCTCAGCTTCACATGACGGGGCAGCGGATGCGATAAGGACATAACTTGCCAGGGAAAATGTCTTGATCTCAATTGTACCCCTCCATCTCCACCCCCTCCCCCCTTCCCACCAAAATAGTTGTTTGGAGACAAGGTTTCTTTTTGTCTTTTGCCCATAATTACGCTGCCTTTCATCTGCCCCCCTGTTCCCCTTGACCCCTGCTCTGGGGTCAGTGGCCAGGATATCCCACTCTCCTCAGTCCAATAATGTGCCTTTTAGGGGTGGATGAAGAGGGGCATTCACGCCAGGGCAGACAGGAGAGCAGGGAGGAGAGTAATCACTCCATCACACTCTGCCCCCGTCTGTCCCGGCCCCTGCCCAAACACCCAAACAGCCCGCCTCGCTCCCTACATCAAAGAGCTAGGCCCAGACCTCAGCCTCAGCCTGAGCCCGGCGCAGCACAGAGGAGGACTGTGTCACCGGCCGGGGAAAAGCACAGTGGTTTACCCATGTAGTTGTGGTCGCCGTGGAAAACCCCCGAGAGCGTTCACTATCGCTAATCATCAGGGTATTTGGTGATACAGTGATGCTATTATTTTTTTTTTTAAAGATTTATTTTAGGCATTTTTATGCTTTATTGATAGAGGCAATGTGAGAGAGAGACAGGAAGGTATGGGAGAGAGGGGAGAACATGCAGCAAATGATCGCGGGCCGGATTCTAACCCGGGCGCCACCCGGTGAGTCACCGGGGCGCCCCAGTGATGCTGTTTTTGATGTGAAGCTTGCTGAGATACAAAGAAACTGACTCACACTCTTATGTGGAAGCACACTTGCATGCATATATGCACATACAGACAGACAGACATGCACACACATGCAGACAAATACTGTATACACACACACCATCATCAAACACACCAGTCACTAGCAGGGACCACGCCACAACAATATGTCATTCAAGGCTTTAATGGAAATTCAGAGGTATTGGATGTTGAGGACAGGTGAATGGATGTAAAGGGGAGGGGTGAAGGTGGAAGGAGGATGTCATCTGGTAGGCTGGTCTGGGAGGACGTACTGAAGACCAGGCGGAGGGAGACTCAGCGTGGGGGTTCCAGTCTCAGGCGAGTTTCCGGCCGAGCTGATTACTGGCCTTCAGACGGTACCTAGAATGACACGTGGGAGAGGTATGCACCGGATTGAGTAAGAAGGGGTGAGGGGAGGAGGGAAGGGAGGATGAAGGGATGTGGGTAGGGATGAGGTAGGAAGGTGGATGGATGAAGGGAAGGGGAGGGAGAGTGGGTTGAGAGATCTAAGACAAACGGGGCAGGATGGGTTGACCAGGTATAAGTAGGCTAGGCAGGTGATTAGACATGTGGTTGAGGCGCGGCCCTGCTCCCGAACCTAAGTTAACAAATTAACTTCATTTGATGAATAGGGTTTTGAACAGCCGGAGTCCTGCACAATGACTCATTAGGGAAGTGTGTGAATCTTGGGGAATTTTCCATTACCTAGACCTTGGGCAGTCTCACAGGCCTTATATACATTAGCATTGTTGTAGAGCAGCTATCACAGCAAGGTGGTCTGGCTTATGAACTATTCTCTGGGCGCTGTCTGATCTACACTAACTACAGTAAGGTTATGTCAACATTATGAACGCAATATAAAGTGGAATACACTATCGGGGTGTCACAGAATATTTACAGTATGTCTACAACTATCTGTCTGGTTTTACTTTACTGTAAAATGTTGGAGGCCCCTTTTTTGACCCTGCATGCAAAGAACAATAAGCAAAGTGTGGGGCAGTGTCTTAAAGCATTCCTCAAAACGAGTTGAAGAATGACTGGCATTCTGCCAAAATCTGCTATATTGTCAAAAGCCCTGCGCCTTCTCACAATACACACACACACACACAACGTCACACACACCGTCACACACACCGTCACACACATTCTGCAATTACAATTCTCATTACAATTCTCAGCTCTCACCCATACTATCTCACAATATTACATGGCAGAAAACACAGAAAAAGTGTTAGTTGTCAGGACACAATTTAGTTAAAATGCTCTAAAGGGGGTATCTTAAAAGCTTAAGTTATGAAAACGTAAAAAAAATGTGAGTTGGTACATTTGTCTGTCAAACTGACACATACACAAACACACACACACACACACACACACACACACACACACACACACACACACGCCTTTAGGCCAGAAGTTAGAATAAAAAACCTTTGCACACATAAAGGGTCAATAAACAGATCATTGTTCAGACCAAAGCAGCACTTAAACAAGAGGAAGGCCATGATGCTCCAGCTTCATTAGCAGTGTGGCACCATGCAGCCACCAGCCTGAATAAACCTCTACCAGTCTGCCTGCAGCCTCCCAGCCTTTAGAGCTCCACTCTGATCAATAGCTGGATTAATTGCTGAAAGGGTGGGGGGAGGAGGAGGACAGAGAGGAGGAGGAGGAGGGAGTAGGTCGTCAGAGCCCCAGGCAGGGGAGGGTTTCGGGGGGTGGGGGGTTAAGATGGTGCTGACAGGCAGGGAAAGCTGAGGGGATTTAAAAGGCGAGCGGAGAAGAGCTGGAGTTGGAGCTGTAAGAGCTGGAGAGAGGGTGCACCCCCCCCCCCCCCCAACAACACCCCACTCCAACCCCCCCACCCCCACCCCAGGTCACCTGGCAGTGCGCGGGGCGGCGGGCCGTCAGATTAGGATCTGAGAGGGGGAGATAACGAGTTTATTGCCCCCTGGACGGGGGCTGCTGGAGCCAGGGGAGGAGGAGGGCAGGCCAAGAAGGCCAGGGTGGGAGGCTGAATGGTGGTGGTGGTGGTGGTGGTAGTGGAGGGGTGGGGGGGTGGTGAGGGGGTGTTGTGTTTGTTTTAACCTGGGGAGATAGATGCAACCAGGCCGGGCCTTTTTGAAAGAGCAGCTCAGCAGGGCAGTAAAACACACAGGCAGCATGGTTAGAATACCAGCCCCTCCACTCCACCAATAGTTACCGCAGCTCATCCATCACAGCCTCGACACATACACACACAGGCTTGCATATGCGCATGTGCTCAGCAACACACACACACAATCGAATGCAAACACACAGAAACACACACAGCCTCATAATCTTTGCCCTTTAGAGGTGTTTGTGTCTGTGTGTTTCCATGGGTAAGCAAGTAGCGGCACAAATTGATTATTATGTGCTCTTTGACCAACTGATCTTGCGAAAAACCATAACAAATCCTCTGATATTGCCATTGCTACCACTGTCATAATTTATGTGGGCTGTGTAAATTCATGTCCACAGGCCTGTTAGGAATTCCAGTTTCTCATTGATCAACAATGTGTACTTCCAGGTTATCTCTTGAAATATTGGAAATAGGATCAACCCTATCCTATTACAAGCAAACACAGAATAACATATGAAATCTATATGTATTTCACACTGCTGTGATCTTCGGTCACTGAATTCTGTGCACGTATTGGGAGCCTGTATTAGCTTTGCGTGTCTGGCCCAGGCGCTGGAAGAGAGATAAGGGGAGCGGATATGAGAAATATGAAAAATAGCACTGTGATAGGATGATCAGTGAGAATGAGCAATACGGGCTGCTGTGACAAATGGGACAGAGAGCCAAAGAGGAGAGCAATGCAAAACCACATTACAGTCAAGGACAGAATGATTTTCCAAGAGGAGTGGCGACGCAAACATACTTTCTTAGAACGAACAGGTCAATAATAACTTCTCGATATCAGTCATTTAGCATTTTATTCCATTTCACATTTTTCAGTGAAGTCATCTATGAAAGTCTGTTCAACATTGAAACAGAAATACAATCAGTACAAGTACCAGGACAGTGTTGTATGGATTACAGTGTAATACTATGGACTTAAACAGTCTACAGCGTAATAAGGATTTAAATTTAAAAGATGAATATGAGGCAAATGTTAAGCTACGCTGAGACAGTGACACCACCAAAGACGTGCTTTAACTCACTGCCCCAAAACCTATGCTGCTGACTGTATCTCATCTCACAAAGATAAGATTAGATTACATGATATGTTCAGGTCTTTTTAGCAAACAATCCAACCAAACAATTAAAAGGGACAGACATGCAAAGCATCAAGAGAGATAGGATGAATGGCACGATCCTCCCCAAACACACAAACGCCTGCTTTCTCTCCTCGACACTCACGCTCGTATACACACTCAAAGGGATTTTGGGGCCCTGTGGAGCGGCACGTGAGCAGCCCTCTGTCAGCTGTGTTTGCAGTGAGGCAGGCGAGGGGCGCCCTGCACCTCCGAAAGAGAGGAGCGGCCGAGGGAAAGGGGAGAAAGGAGGGGTGCTCAGCGGAAAGGCCAAGGCCCGGAGAGGAGAGAAAAGAGCAGCCACAAAAAGCTTTCCTCCAGAGAGAGAGAGGGAGAGACAGAGAGAGAGACAGAGAGAGAGAGAGGAGGGGGCTGTTGGAACAATGAATGCCCCTTCAGCTGCAGGTGCAATGGCTCAGGCCGTGTGTGTGTGTGTGTGTGTGTGTGTGTGTGCAGTGAGCGTTTCTTTTTTGTGTTAATTGAGCTGATCTGTTGTCTTTTTCTCTGCTGCAAGTTTAACTCACAGCTGATTAACATGTGGCCTTTTGGAGCTCCCGTGTGTGCAGTGTGTGCAATGTGTGTGTGTGTGTGTGTGTGTGTGTGTGTTTGTGTGTGTGTGCGTGTGTGCAGAATTACAGAATGAGCTCCATTGCCAGTGTGAGGGGAGTAATGACACAGGCGCAGGGTGTGTAGACACAGGCAAACAAGGAGTGTTAACTCGATTTGCACTTGTATGGAGCACAGAGCAATGGTTAACACATCTGAATAAAGGCTTTATGTGCTACATGTCGTACAATTGGAAGCGCACACAGGCGTCACTCAGCCACTAGATAAAATGGCATACTCTCAGGATTAAAGGCTTTATACCTAAGAACAGTCATACAGTATAACAACACGGCATCCAATTCACCTACTGTATTTACTACCTCTGTATTCAATACCATGTAAAGGAGTCCAAGCTGAGCCATATTACTAGTATGACATTGCACACAGCATCATGCCCAACACAGCTATAATTTCATGATGCAGTGAGACTTATTTTCCTCCTGCAACCTGAGAAAAGTAACAAAAACTTTATATAAGGTGACAGTTATTGTGACCACGGTAGGTTAAACAAAGAACACTTTAATATTGTTGAGTTTGACATCAAAACACGTCGGTGATTGAACTTAATGAGGTCCTGGTCCTGACGCCTAGGGTCTGTCCCTGACAGCTGCCCCATGGTGAGAGACCCTGATATTCAGACCCCACCAGGCTGGCTGGCCCTGTTTGGACAACTGGTTCCTATCCCACACTCACATGAGGCATCACGGCCACAGGAGGATGGCTCCATAGCCTGAAGGCACACTGGGGCCGGTCCTCAACACCAACACATTGGTAGAGAGAGAGAGAGAGAGAGATGCCCATGTACCACCCACTGGCTGGAGAGGTGGTCGTCACCTACACGTGGGAAAACGAGTAGGATTCATGAGCATAAACAATGGATACACACACACACACACACACACACATACACCTCAAAGTGAGAGCCCCAGGGCCATCGGCGGGGTGCTCAGACAGCCCCAGTGAGGCAGAAACACAGAAACATGTGTAAGGCCTTAAAGAAGACACACTTCACAGAAGAGTGTGTCCCCTGTTCCTCCCCCATCCCACACCTCGGCCCATCCCTTTCATAGCAGATTATTGGGAGAGAGAGAGGAGCAGAGGGTAAAGATGGGGAACAGCGATATGAGAGAGAGAGAGAGGAAGATGAAGAGAGAGAGAGGGAGATTCTGCTCTCCACCCCTCTCTGCAGATATTACTGCTTAATTAAAAGGGCAGCATGTGCTAAGTATTATTCCAGCTGAGATCTCTATCTCCAGCCTATGTAATAAGATCTTCAGCAGGCTTACAGCTAAATTTTCGAGCAAATTTCCTTCCTATTCTTTGCCCTTATTTCCTCTTGGCCTGCGTCTGTTTTGTGCTGTCGCTGCAATCTTTGCGTGCCTGCATTGTGAGTGTGTGTGTGAGCCGAGCGGGACTGTTTTGCATGTTAATTAATCTAATATTTTGTACACCACTCGGGAGCGTGTAAGTGTTCTCTTGAATGTGTTCCAATTAAGAAACGTCCCTCGGGGACAAATTGGTTTGAACACACTGAAAATGTTCCCATATTTTTACATATTTGGGAGACCATGAGGAACGTGAACAAAATACAGAGTTTCCACACTGTTCGGGTCTCGAAAAGATGTTTGGTTTCTATGGAATCTTCCAGAAGAGCCCCCTTCTCCTTAACTCTGTCAGTC
This sequence comes from Centroberyx affinis, assembly GCF_046629955.1. Taxonomy (NCBI): domain Eukaryota; kingdom Metazoa; phylum Chordata; class Actinopteri; order Beryciformes; family Berycidae; genus Centroberyx; species Centroberyx affinis. The sequence goes on from NW_027282007.1 coordinate 48,238, forward strand.
CTAAAGCCATCTTTCCCTGTCTCCATCTGCTCTCTATATCCAGATGATGATTCATGTCTGCTGCTAATGCTGCAAATCCAGAGATGGTGGCTGGCTGGGGTGTCAGGCTGCCTGCTTTTAAAGGAACATCTCCAAACCTTCACAGTGCAACACCATTTTGAAGTATTATCAAAACCATGTGCCTCACATTGCAGAACCAGAATATGCTGGAATACACTCTGAATTTCATCCAGGGAGCTAGCTGCAAAAGAAATCACCTTCTCAACACTTCATCTGATGGAGGAAGAAACGTGTGCACACCAACACACACACACACTCACATGCACACTCACATGCACATACACAGTAAGCATGGTTGCCAACTCATTCATGTATCCATGGCTAGTGGAGGGGCGGCCATATCCTGACCCCCTTTTGCATTATTTCCAATAGAGTGGCTTTGGACTCACATTCAATCATCTGGTAAATTAGTTTAATCCTGTAGCAAATCTGTGCCTCTCCCGGGACGTTTCCAGAGGTGTCAATCGGAGATAAGGCCTGTGTGACAATAAAGCCACCAAACCTGAGGGGGGGGAGTGCTACTCTTTAACCCATCCATACATTCAATGCCGTTTGATTTACGCAAGCAGAGAGAAAGAAACACGTTTTCTTTTCCACTGAACTGTAAGAGGAAGGAAAGAAATGGGATCTTTTTCAGCACCAGAGAACAGAGGAGGATAGTTAGTCTGCAGTGTTACGTCCAACAAATTACATGCAGTATGTCCCCATATGTAAGATGTAGGAGGCAAAACATACAACATTAGAGACTAGTAAGAGTAGACACTTTACTCTACACAGAAAAATTACTGGAACATATAGTGTGTAGAGTAGAGTTTATAGTGACCTTATGGTGCTTTAAGGTATTTTTGTCTCTTATGATATCACTGTATTGTTCCTATAATGTCCCCATAGGGAGTGAATAGTTTGCTGTGATATTTGTATAGTGTCATTCTAATATTTATTATAGGATTAACACAGTTCTTTTTTAAGGGACATTCAAACTTTAACATCCAGTGCAAATAGCTGGACATATATCAGGAATAAACACACATGCACATTCAAATATAAACACACAGACAGACAAGCACACATGTACATTTATAGGGCTGCACACACACTTGTACATATGTACACATATACACAAACTCTCCCTCATAGCCTCCATAGCAAGACAAGCCTTTGCAGATCACTTCTACCCTCTATTGATTATAAATGGGACTGCAGCTGGAGAGATGTAGAGAGACAGGCTGGGATCAAATGGTAGTAAGATGTAAAGATTATGTATCCATTTAGCCCGGCTGTAGTATCCAGAGAGTCAATGCAAAGTAATTATTTGCTTAATTATTTATGAACAAGTAGCATGGGAAAAGTGGCAAATTACAAAATATTGTAATAGGAACAGGAAATTCCTATATGAGACTTACAGCAATTAAACATGTCATTAGAAAAGCGTGGTATTTAAATTACAGTTAACTGTCATTAACATTATTTGAATAGAATACTGCTATTAAAATATTAACTAACCGCCTACACAGAACTGAAACCAGAACCCATCTGACGAAGTGAAATGTGCGGACAGAGCTTCATTTTTTAGAAGCGCTGGTTTAAAGCTCTGTGGAATTAAAATTTAAATTCTCTTATAGAGTTTTGAAAAGCTACCAGGAATTCATTCACGATCATTACAATAAAAATTAGGATTTTTAAAACAAGTATCACAAAAGCCAGGTTTATTTCTCTGAAACCAACTCAAATCCTGTTCAGTTTTCACAATGAGTAGCAATTCTATAGAACTGAAAATGTTAGATTAAAAAAATATTACATTAATCAATCAGTGAATGCATTGTTGATTGTGCGGAATGCTATATCTTGAATAAAAAAATTTCTGTACCTGATTGAATTTTCTTTGCCACTGTTAAATAATCATAAGGTGGATGCCTACATAAAAACAACTTATCTTTCAGCTGGAAATGTGTCCTTAACTATTTAACTAACGCACATCTACACATGAATATATTCTCATTTAGGCTTGCACTCGAAACCTATAAAACTATCCACAAACAATGAGCAGGGAGCTAATGCGTTGCAGAATGGCACAGCAGAGCAGGGGAGAGCCGGGTGATTTAATGTGAGTCATTTTAACATTAAAAAAAGTGGGAGACAGAGGAAACAAAAAGAGCAAAAGAGGAAAGGAAACTTCAAAATGCTCTTTGAGGAAAATGAGATCACAGGCTGCAATTATATAATTCTTGTCAAGTGATGGTGGCGATAGCCCAGGAATGCATGCACACACACACACACACACGCACACGCACACGCACACGCACACACACACACACACACACACACACACATATACACACACATGCAAACACACACACATACACACACACACACACACACACACACACAAGCGTAAATGCCAGTGGGAGAATAGCCTCCTTGACTACATTTTTAAATGTTGGAAAGTTATGGAGGTCACACAGGGGTCAGGTACAGGAAGAGTATGTGTATGTGTGTGTGTGTGTGTGTGTGCGTGCGTGTGTG